>NW_027642555.1:0-28971 GCF_032717465.1 Coenobita brevimanus | reverse complement strand
GTGATTCACAAATATCTTTCTCTTGTGTATAAGTGATTCCCTCGTCCGTAATGGATTGTATTATATCTTTTACTTTGGTTTTGCTTCTGATATAGCTGTAAAACAGCTTTGGTTGATCACTACTTTTATTTATTATCTCCTCCTCAAACTGTTTTTGGGCTTCCCTCCTTATTCTTGTATAGTCGTTTCTTGCCTGTTTGTAATTATTATACGCCCTTTCACTATTGTGTCTTCTGTATCTATTCCACAACAAATCTCTTCTTTCTTTTGATTTTTTACATTCTGTATTGAACCATTTCTGTATTTTCTTATCTTTTTTTTTTTTTTTTTTTTTTATGCGAGGAAGAAGGAACCAAAGGCCATGAGCCCGCAGTAACAGTTCCCTCCAAGAGAAAAACAAAATACAATAGAGAGCCAAATTCAAGATCCGATCATTTTGAGATGCCTGGACACACTACGTTTGAAAGACTGGAGATCATAGGCAGGAGGAAATACAGACAGAGGGAGACAGTTCCAGAGCTGACCTGTTGCATAAATGAAAGACTGGGAGTAACGGTTAACTCTTGCATTAGAGAGTTGGACAGAAAAGGGATGAGAGTTTGCTGCCAGACGGGTGCTACGCGCCCGTCGTAGAGGTGGAGGAATGCAAGCAGACAGTTCAGAGGAGCAGTGACCATTAAAGTAGCGATAGAAAAGAGATAAAGATGCAACAGTGCGGCGAAGAGACAGAGGTTGAAGGGAGTCAGTAAGAGGAGGAGAGTTAATGAGATGAAAAGCCTTTGACTCCACCCTATTGAGAAGAGCTGTATGTGGGGAGCCTCCCCACACATGAGAGTTGTACTCCACACAGGGGCGGATCAAACCCCTGTACAGAGTCAACAATTGTGCAGGGGTAAAGAAAGAGCGGAGTCGGCTTAGCACACCCAATCTCTTGGAAGCAGATTTTACAAGAGATGTAATATGATCTTTCCAAGATAAGTCCCGAGTAAATGAAACCCCAAGCATGTTCAAGGATGATGCAGGATTAATCTGAATATTATTAAACATTAGTGGGTATACCTGTGGAAGATTTTGTCGGGTTGATAGGTGTAAGAACTGAGTCTTAGATGCATTAAAGACAACCATATTATTTTTACCCCAGTCAGAGATATGAGCCAAGTCAGACATTAGGTGTGCCATAGCCTCATCCCTTGTTTCTTGAAGTAACTGTTGAGATGGGCGTTGCGGGAACCGAATGGAAAGATGAAGGGTGGAGTCATCAGCGTATGAGTGGATAGGGTTAGATGTACAGCTTAGAAGATCATTGATGAATAAAAGGAAGAGAGTTGGTGATAGGACAGAGCCCTGAGGAACACCACTGTTGATAGATCTAGGAGAAGAACGATGGCCGTCTACGACAGCGGCTATAGAACGACCAGAAAGGAAGCTAGCGATGAAGGCACAGATAGGATAGAAACCGTAGGAGGGCAGTTTGGAAATTAAAGATTTATGCCAGACTCGATCGAAAGCCTTTGAGATGTCAAGTGCAATGGCAAAGCTTTCGCCAAAGTCCCGAAAGGAGGATGACCAGGAGTCTGAAAGGTAGGTGAGAAGATCGCCAGTGGAGCGTCCCTGACGGAACCCATACTGACGATCGGAAAGAAGGTTGTGATAGGAAAGATGCCTTAAAATTTTTTTATTAAGAATTGACTCGAAAACTTTTGAAATACAGGACGTTAAAGCAATTGGACGATAGTTGGAGGGTTGGGAGTGGTCACCCTTCTTTGGGACTGGCTGAATGAGAGCAAACTTCCAGCAAGAAGGAAAGGTACAAGTTGACAGACAAAGGCGAAATAGTTTGCCTAGGCAGGGTGTAAGCACAGAAGCACAGTTTTTGAGAACAACAGGAGGGACTCCATCAGGCCCATATGCCTTGTTAGTACTGAGGCCAGTAATGGCAGAAAATACATCAACTGAAGAAATTTTAATGTCAGCCATGAGGAAGTCAGAGGGGGAAGTGATGGAGGAACAGCACCGGAATCGTCTAAGGTGGAATTGGAGGAGAAAGTTCTGTGCGAAGAGATCTGCTTTATCAGTAGAAGAAACAGCTACAGAACCATCAGAGTAGAAAAGAGGAGGGAAGGATGATGAGGTAAAGTTGTTAGAAAGATTTTTGGCAAGGTGCCAGAAGGAGCGAGAAGAATTCGAGTTGGAGAGTTGAGAGCATTTAGTATGGATGAAATTATTTTTAGTAGAGCGAAGAACAGACTTAGCACGATTCCGGGCAGAAACGTAAAGATTATGTGATTCAGGGGTGGGTTGGCTCCGGCACCTTTTGTAGGCCTTCTCCTTGTTGCGGACAGCATTAGAACAAGCGTGATTAAACCAAGGCTTTCTTGCGTTAGTCAAAGGATATGAGAAAGGAATGTATGCTTCCATGCCCGAGAGAATAACCTCCGTAATGCGCAAGGCACACTCAGATGGCTCACGGCCATGGAAGCAATAATCATTCCAGGGAAAATCAAAGAAGTACTGCCTGAGGGCCTCCCAGTCCGCAGCTCCAAAATGCCAGAGACGACGTTTCCCTGGAGGGTCCGCAGGCCGTACTGGAGCGATAGGACAGGTTAAGGTAATAAGGTTGTGATCGGAGGAGCCCAACGGAGAGAAAAGATTAACAGAGTAAGCAGAAGGATTAGTTGTGAGGAAGAGGTCAAGTATGTTGGAGCTCTCTCCAAGGCGGTCAGGGATACGGGTAGGGTGCTGTACAAGCTGCTCTAGGTCATTAAGGATAGAAAAGATGTAGGCTTGTTCACCAGGTGGATCCGTGAAAGGAGAGGAGAGCCAAAGGTGGTGGTGAACATTGAAATCTCCAAGAATGGAGATTTCAGAGAAAGGAGAAATGGACAGAATGTGTTCCATCGTAGAAGTAAGATAGTCGAAGAATTTTTGATAGTCAGTAGAATTAGGGATAAGTAAACAGCACAGATATATTTAGTCAGAGAATGACAGGAAAGCCGAAGCCAGAGAGTGGAGAATTCAGAAGAATCAAGTTCAGGAACACGAGAGCAAGATAAGTCGTTGCGTATGTATACACAACAGCCACCTTTGGCTTTGAAATGAGTATAGAGAAAGTAGGAGGATACAGAAAAGGGTTTGCTGTCAGTTGCCTCAGACAGCTGAGTCTCCGTTAGAAAAAGAAGGTGAGGTTTAGAGGAGGAGAGGTGGTGCTCAACAGAGCGAAAGTTAGATGAAAGGCCGCGAATGTTGCAGAAATGAAGAAGAAGAGAGTCAGACAGTGGTTCCAGGCACCTCGAGTCGTCACCGGGAGAGGGGCAGATGGCGGGGGCATGTATGGTCCCCCCTGGGGACTCCGAGGCTGGGTGAATCAACGCCATTTTTGGTTAATTTTGAATAGGAAGTGTAGTGTGTACTGTGCATGTAGTTTGGTGAAGATAGATAGAGAAATTTGTACTGGAGAGCATGCTGGCCTACTCTCTGTGTAACTGAGACACTGAAAAAGTTCAGCTTCTTTGTGCTGTGGGATGTACTTCTGGACTCCTATTTCATAAAATTCACAAAATTTTTTATATACAGCATTTAAATCTTGTCCTCTAAGCTCATTTTCCCAATCAACTTCTAAGAAATACTTCTTTAGGTCTTGATAATTTCCCTTTTTATAGTTTAGTCTCTTTTTGTAACTGTCATTGCTGTTTACTATGTCATATGCTATCCTGAAGTTATAATTTAGTACTGCATGATCGCTTTTGCCGAGTGGAGGGTGATATATTAAACTGTCAATGTCATTTTCTTGCCTAGTAAATATTAGATCTAGCACTGAAGGTACATCAAGTCCTCTTTTTCTAGTGGTTTCCCTCACATGTTGCGTTAGGAAGAACTCTTGTACGAGATCCAGGAGCTTTTGGTCCCAACAGCTTTCTTGGCTATTTATATCAAGAGTATTCCAATTTATATTTGTATTGAAGTCCCCAGTTCGTATAATTCTTTCCGATTTCTCTTCCATTTTATGTAGCAAGGATCTTATACTTTGAATTGTACTCTCTGCCAGGTCCTCATATTCGTCTCTTTCCCATGTGTTTGATCTGGGTGGCATATACAAATTGGCTACAATTACTTTACCTTCAGATGTGTCGATCTCTACTGCAATCAGTTCTACTTGTGATGGTATATCTAGGTTTATTTCCTTGACTTTTAGATTTTTCTTAGTTAATATTATAATTCCTCCTCCTTTTTTTAAATTTCTGTCTCTTCTCCATATATTGTATTCCTCTAAGTTTAGTATGTCCTTGGTGGTAATTTTGTCTCAGTTAGGCATATTATTTGTGGTTCATTTTCTCTGACATAATCATTCATCTCTAGTAATTTAGATACCATTCCATCCACATTTGAGTACATCAACTTTATCATCTTGTTTATATACTTGTCATGACATGGTTCTGCTACCTTCCTCCTTTTTATTCCATCCTGTTTGTGTACCACTTTCGTACCTGCAATCCTATTACTTTGTAAAAAAATTTCTTCTTGTCCTCTTCTGATCTTCCCTCATTTTTTGTTTTTGCTTCCTCCCTTTTCTCTTTCAGTAATTCCAGTTCCTCTTGTGTTAGGCATCTTTTTATCCATACATTTTTGAACTCCTCTTTTTCCATAAGATTCTTTGCATTTTTTAGTATCTCTTCCACAGTGTTTACACTCTGGAAAGTCACCTTTAGAGGTCTTGTCTTGCTTTTCTCGTATTTCCCTAACCTTTTGTGTTCCTCTATGTCTTTACTACAGATTTCCTCTGATACTGTGTGTGTGTGTGTGTGTGTGTGTGTTCTTACCTTACCTAATTGTATCTTTACAGGAATGAGTCAAGCTCGTACTGTCCCGTGTCTTAAACCATATTTATCGTACATATCCTTAAATTTGTGAATTGTTTTGGCACACACTATTTCATTCGGTAGTGCATTCCATTGATCATTTGCTCTGTTTGGGAAACTGAATTTCCTTACGTCTTTATCGCCTCTCTTCTTATGCAGTTTTTTGCAGTGTCCTCTTGCTGATGCTTCTCCATATGTTAAGTAATCATTTATGTCTATTTTCTCCTTCCCTGATATGCTATTATATAGCATTATCATGTCACCTCTTTTCCTTCTCTCCTGTAGTGTTGGTAGATTCAGTTTATTTAGTCTTTCTTCGTAACTTAGGTCCCTTAAGCTTGGTATCCATTTTTTAGCGGCCCTTTGAACTTTTTCAATCTTGTCTATATGCTTTTTGAGATGAGGACTCCAGACTACTGATGCATATTCCAGGGTTGGTCTAATGAATGATGTTATTATCCTTCTTAGCATGTCTTCATTTATGTATGAGAATGCTATTCTCATATTTGCAAGCAGTGTATACATGTTCCGTACCTTCTCGCTGATGTGGTCAGCCGGAGATAGTCTGTTTTTGATAATCACACCTAGGTCTTTCTCTCTTTCTGATGTGTATAGGGTTTTATTTCCTAACTTATAATCCAAATCAAGTCTTTTTCCACTTTTACCAAACTTGATTACATGACACTTGTCCACATTGAATTCCATTTGCCTTGTACTACTCCAGTCATGAAGTTTATTTAATTCTACTTGTAGCTCTTTACAAGAGTGTCTTAGTAATTCTCCTTTGTATTTTTGCATCATCTGCAAACATATTCAGATAGCTCTCATTTCCAGTGTTACTGTTTATATCATTTATATACACTAAAAACATGATTGGTGCCAGCACTAAACCCTGTGGTACTCCACTAGTCACTTCTTTCCATGATGAGTATTATCTTCTTAGTACTGTTCTCATTTCTCTTTTATGAGAAAGTCTTGTATCCAACAAAACAGTTTGCCTCGAATTCCTCCTTGATGGTACAGTTTCCATAAAAGTCTTTAGTGTGGTACTGTGTCAAAAGCTTTCTTGAAATCTAAATAGATACTGTCCACCCATCCTTCCCTTTCCTGTATTGTGTTTGTTACTCTGTCATAGTAGCTCAACAGATTAGTAACACATGATTTTCCTTTTCTGAAACCAAACTGTCTTTCTGTTATCATACTGTGTTCTTCTAGATGATTTACCCAAGCTTTTCTTATAAGTTTTTCTAAGACCTTGCTTACAACACTGGTCAGTGATACTGGTCGGTAGTTGAGAGGATTATGTCTATTTCCTTTCTTGAATAAGGGGACAATATTTGCTTTTTTCCAAATATCAGGTAGTTTCCCTTGACTCAAGGATTTCTTGAAAATTAAAAATAATGGTTTACTTAACTCCTTTGCACATTCTCGTAACCCCCAACATGAAATTTCATCAGGACCACTTGCTTTTCCTCTGTCTAATCTACTTAACTCCTCCTGTATTACTTTTTCTGCTATTTGTATATCTGGTAGTATGTGTGGACATGCGTGTTCCACATAGTCCCTCTCAAAATTTTTTTCTTCTGTAAAAACTAATTGGAAATTCTTATTTAGTGATTCACAAATATCTTTCTCTTGTGTATAAGTGATTCCCTCGTCCGTAATGGATTGTATTATATCTTTTACTTTGGTTTTGCTTCTGATATAGCTGTAAAACAGCTTTGGTTGATCACTACTTTTATTTATTATCTCCTCAAACTGTTTTTGGGCTTCCCTCCTTATTCTTGTATAGTCGTTTCTTGCCTGTTTGTAATTATTATACGCCCTTTCACTATTGTGTCTTCTATATCTATTCCACAACAAATCTCTTCTTTCTTTTGATTTTTTACATTCTGTATTGAACCATTTCTGTATTTTCTTATCTGCTTCTTTGTGCTGTGGGATGTACTTCTGGACTCCTATTTCATAAAATTCACAAAATTTTTTATATACAGCATTTAAATCTTGTCCTCTAAGCTCATTTTCCCAATCAACTTCTAAGAAATACTTCTTTAGGTCTTGATAATTTCCCTTTTTATAGTTTAGTCTCTTTTTGTAACTGTCATTGCTGTTTACTATGTCATATGCTATCCTGAAGTTATAATTTAGTACTGCATGATCGCTTTTGCCGAGTGGACGGTGATATATTAAACTGTCAATGTCATTTTCTTGCCTAGTAAATATTAGATCTAGCACTGAAGGTACATCAAGTCCTCTTTTTTTTTAGTGGTTTCCCTCACATGTTGCGTTAAGAAAAACTCTTGTACGAGATCCAGGAGCTTTTGGTCCCAACAGCTTTCTTGGCTATTTATATCTAGAGTATTCCAATTTATATTTGTATTGAAGTCCCTAGTTCGTATAATTCTTTCCGATTTCTCTTCCATTTTATGTAGCAAGGATCTTATACTTTGAATTGTACTCTCTGCCAGGTCCTCATATTCGTCTCTTTCCCATGTGTTTGATCTGGATGGCATATACAAATTGGCTACAATTACTTTACCTTCAGATGTGTCGATCTCTACTGCAATCAGTTCTACTTGTGATGGTATATCTAGGTTTATTTCCTTGACTTTTAGATTTTTCTTAGTTAATATTATAATTCCTCCTCCTTTTTTTAAATTTCTGTCTCTTCTCCATATATTGTATTCCTCTAAGTTTAGTATGTCCTTGGTGGTAATTTTGTCTCAGTTAGGCATATTATTTGTGGTTCATTTTCTCTGACATAATCATTCATCTCTAGTAATTTAGATACCATTCCATTCACATTCGAGTACATCAACTTTATCATCTTGTTTATATACTTGTCATAACATGGTTCTACTAACTTCCTCCTTTTTATTCCATCCTATTTGTGTACCACTTTCGTACCTGCAATCCTATTACTTTGTAAAAAAATTTCTTCTTGTCCTCTTCTGATCTTCCCTCATTTTTTGTTTTTGCTTCCTCCCTTTTCTCATTCAGTAATTCCAGTTCCTCTTGTGTTAGGCATCTTTTTATCCATACATTTTTTAACTCTTTTTCCATAAGATTCTTTGCATTTTTTAGTATCGCTTCCACAGTGTTAACACTCTGGAAAGTCACCTTTAGAGGTCTTGTCTTGCTTTTCTCGTATTTTCCTAACCTTTTTTGTTCCTCTATGTCTTTACTACAGATTTCCTCTGATACTGTGTGTGTGTGTGTGTGTTCTTAACTTACCTAATTGTATCTTTACAGGAATGAGTCAAGCTCGTACTGTCCCGTGTCTTAAACCATATTTATCGTACATATCCTTAAATTTGTGAATTGTTTTGGCACACACTATTTCATTCGGTAGTGCATTCCATTGATCAATTGCTCTGTTTGGGAAACTGAATTTCCTTACGTCTTTATCGCCTCTCTTCTTATGCAGTTTTTTGCAGTGTCCTCTTGCTGATGCTTCTCCATATGTTAAGTAATCATTTATGTCTATTTTCTCCTTCCCTGATATGCACTTATATAGCATTATCATGTCACCTCTTTTCCTTCTCTCCTGTAGTGTTGGTAGATTCAGTTTATTTAGTCTTTCTTCGTAGCTTAGGTCCCTTAAGCTTGGTATCCATCTTTTAGCGGCCCTTTGAACTTTTTCAATCTTGTCTATATGCTTTTTGAGATGAGGACTCCAGACTACTGATGCATATTCCAGGGTTGGTCTAATGAATGATGTTATTATCCTTCTTAGCATGTCTTCATTTATGTATGTGAATGCTATTCTCATATTTGCAAGCAGTGTATACATGTTCCGTACCTTCTCGCTGATGTGGTCAGCCGGAGATAGTCTGTTATTGATAATCACACCTAGGTCTTTCTCTCTTTCTGATGTGTATAGGGTTTTATTTCCTAACTTATAATCCCAATCAGGTCTTTTTCCACTTTTACCAAACTTGATTACATGACACTTGTCCACATTGAATTCCATTTGCCATGTACTACTCCATTCATGAAGTTTATTTAATTCTTCTTGTAGCTCCCTACAAGAATCTGTGCTAGTAATCCTCCTTTGTATTTTTGCATCATCTGCAAACATATTCAGATAGCTCTCATTTCCAGTGTTACTGTTTATATCATTTATGTACACTAAAAACATGATCGGTGCCAGCACCGAACCCTGTGGTACTCCACTAGTCATTTCTTTCCATGATGAGTAGTTTCCTCTTAGTACTGTCCTCATTTCTCTTTTTTATGAGAAAGTCTTGCATCCAACAAAACAGTTTGCCTCGAATTCCTCCTTGATGGTACAGTTTCCATAAAAGTCTTTGGTGTGGTACTGTGTCAAAAGCTTTCTTGAAATCTAAATAGATACAGTCCACCCATCCTTCCCTTTCCTGTATTGTGTTTGTTACTCTGTCATAGTAGCTCAACAGATTAGTAACACATGATTTTCCTTTTCTGAAACCAAACTGTCTTTCTGTTATCATACTGTGTTCTTCTAGATGATTTACCCAAGCTTTTCTTATAAGTTTTTCTAAGACCTTGCTTACAACACTGGTCAGTGATACTGGTCGGTAGTTGAGAGGATTTTGTCTATTTCCTTTCTTGAATAAGGGGACAATATTTGCTTTTTTCCAAATATCAGGTAGTTTCCCTTGACTCAAGGATTTCTTGAAAATTAAAAATAATGGTTTACTTAACTCCTTTGCACATTCTCGTAACACCCAACATGAAATTTCATCAGGACCACTTGCTTTTCCTCTGTCTAATCTACTTAACTCCTCCTGTATTACTTTTTCTGCTATTTGTATATCTGGTAGTATGTGTGGACATGCGTGTTCCACATAGTCCCTCTCAAAATTTTTTTCTTCTGTAAAAACTAATTGGAAATTCTTATTTAGTGATTCACAAATATCTTTCTCTTGTGTATAAGTGATTCCCTCGTCCGTAATGGATTGTATTATATCTTTTACTTTGGTTTTGCTTCTGATATAGCTGTAAAACAGCTTTGGTTGATCACTACTTTTATTTATTATCTCCTCCTCAAACTGTTTTTGGGCTTCCCTCCTTATTCTTGTATAGTCGTTTCTTGCCTGTTTGTAATTATTATACGCCCTTTCACTATTGTGTCTTCTGTATCTATTCCACAACAAATCTCTTCTTTCTTTTGATTTTTTACATTCTGTATTGAACCATTTCTGTATTTTCTTATCTTTTTTTTTTTTTTTTTTTTTTTTTATGCGAGGAAGAAGGAACCAAAGGCCATGAGCCCGCAGTAACAGTTCCCTCCAAGAGAAAAACAAAATACAATAGAGAGCCAAATTCAAGATCCGATCATTTTGAGATGCCTGGACACACTACGTTTGAAAGACTGGAGATCATAGGCAGGAGGAAATACAGACAGAGGGAGACAGTTCCAGAGCTGACCTGTTGCATAAATGAAAGACTGGGAGTAACGGTTAACTCTTGCATTAGAGAGTTGGACAGAAAAGGGATGAGAGTTTGCTGCCAGACGGGTGCTACGCGCCCGTCGTAGAGGTGGAGGAATGCAAGCAGACAGTTCAGAGGAGCAGTGACCATTAAAGTAGCGATAGAAAAGAGATAAAGATGCAACAGTGCGGCGAAGAGACAGAGGTTGAAGGGAGTCAGTAAGAGGAGGAGAGTTAATGAGACGAAAAGCCTTTGACTCCACCCTATTGAGAAGAGCTGTATGTGGGGAGCCTCCCCACACATGAGAGTTGTACTCCACACAGGGGCGGATCAAACCCCTGTACAGAGTCAACAATTGTGCAGGGGTAAAGAAAGAGCGGAGTCGGCTTAGCACACCCAATCTCTTGGAAGCAGATTTTACAAGAGATGTAATATGATCTTTCCAAGATAAGTCCCGAGTAAATGAAACCCCAAGCATGTTCAAGGATGATGCAGGATTAATCTGAATATTATTAAACATTAGTGGGTATACCTGTGGAAGATTTTGTCGGGTTGATAGGTGTAAGAACTGAGTCTTAGATGCATTAAAGACAACCATATTATTTTTACCCCAGTCAGAGATATGAGCCAAGTCAGACATTAGGTGTGCCATAGCCTCATCCCTTGTTTCTTGAAGTAACTGTTGAGATGGGCGTTGCGGGAACCGAATGGAAAGATGAAGGGTGGAGTCATCAGCGTATGAGTGGATAGGGTTAGATGTACAGCTTAGAAGATCATTGATGAATAAAAGGAAGAGAGTTGGTGATAGGACAGAGCCCTGAGGAACACCACTGTTGATAGATCTAGGAGAAGAACGATGGCCGTCTACGACAGCGGCTATAGAACGACCAGAAAGGAAGCTAGCGATGAAGGCACAGATAGAAGGATAGAAACCGTAGGAGGGCAGTTTGGAAATTAAAGATTTATGCCAGACTCGATCGAAAGCCTTTGAGATGTCAAGTGCAATGGCAAAGCTTTCGCCAAAGTCCCGAAAGGAGGATGACCAGGAGTCTGAAAGGTAGGTGAGAAGATCGCCAGTGGAGCGTCCCTGACGGAACCCATACTGACGATCGGAAAGAAGGTTGTGATAGGAAAGATGCCTTAAAATTTTTTATTAAGAATTGACTCGAAAACTTTTGAAATACAGGACGTTAAAGCAATTGGACGATAGTTGGAGGGTTGGGAGTGGTCACCCTTCTTTGGGACTGGCTGAATGAGAGCAAACTTCCAGCAAGAAGGAAAGGTACAAGTTGACAGACAAAGGCGAAATAGTTTGCCTAGGCAGGGTGTAAGCACAGAAGCACAGTTTTTGAGAACAACAGGAGGGACTCCATCAGGCCCATATGCCTTGTTAGTACTGAGGCCAGTAATGGCAGAAAATACATCAACTGAAGAAATTTTAATGTCAGCCATGAGGAAGTCAGAGGGGGAAGTGATGGAGGAACAGCACCGGAATCGTCTAAGGTGGAATTGGAGGAGAAAGTCTGTGCGAAGAGATCTGCTTTATCAGTAGAAGAAACAGCTACAGAACCATCAGAGTAGAAAAGAGGAGGGAAGGATGATGAGGTAAAGTTGTTAGAAAGATTTTTGGCAAGGTGCCAGAAGGAGCGAGAAGAATTCGAGTTGGAGAGTTGAGAGCATTTAGTATGGATGAAATTATTTTTAGTAGAGCGAAGAACAGACTTAGCACGATTCCGGGCAGAAACGTAAAGATTATGTGATTCAGGGGTGGGTTGGCTCCGGCACCTTTTGTAGGCCTTCTCCTTGTTGCGGACAGCATTAGAACAAGCGTGATTAAACCAAGGCTTTCTTGCGTTAGTCAAAGGATATGAGAAAGGAATGTATGCTTCCATGCCCGAGAGAATAACCTCCGTAATGCGCAAGGCACACTCAGATGGCTCACGGCCATGGAAGCAATAATCATTCCAGGGAAAATCAAAGAAGTACTGCCTGAGGGCCTCCCAGTCCGCAGCTCCAAAATGCCAGAGACGACGTTTCCCTGGAGGGTCCGCAGGCCGTACTGGAGGCGATAGGACAGGTTAAGGTAATAAGGTTGTGATCGGAGGAGCCCAACGGAGAGAAAAGATTAACAGAGTAAGCAGAAGGATTAGTTGTGAGGAAGAGGTCAAGTATGTTGGAGCTCTCTCCAAGGCGGTCAGGGATACGGGTAGGGTGCTGTACAAGCTGCTCTAGGTCATTAAGGATAGAAAAGATGTAGGCTTGTTCACCAGGTGGATCCGTGAAAGGAGAGGAGAGCCAAAGGTGGTGGTGAACATTGAAATCTCCAAGAATGGAGATTTCAGAGAAAGGAGAAATGGACAGAATGTGTTCCATCGTAGAAGTAAGATAGTCGAAGAATTTTTGATAGTCAGTAGAATTAGGGGATAAGTAAACAGCACAGATATATTTAGTCAGAGAATGACAGGAAAGCCGAAGCCAGAGAGTGGAGAATTCAGAAGAATCAAGTTCAGGAACACGAGAGCAAGATAAGTCGTTGCGTATGTATACACAACAGCCACCTTTGGCTTTGAAATGAGTATAGAGAAAGTAGGAGGATACAGAAAAGGGTTTGCTGTCAGTTGCCTCAGACAGCTGAGTCTCCGTTAGAAAAAGAAGGTGAGGTTTAGAGGAGGAGAGGTGGTGCTCAACAGAGCGAAAGTTAGATGAAAGGCCGCGAATGTTGCAGAAATGAAGAAGAAGAGAGTCAGACAGTGGTTCCAGGCACCTCGAGTCGTCACCGGGAGAGGGGCAGATGGCGGGGGCATTTATGGTCCCCCCCCCTGGGGACTCCGAGGCTGGGTGAATCAACGCCATTTTTGGTTAATTTTGAATAGGAAGTGTAGTGTGTACTGTGCATGTAGTTTGGTGAAGATAGATAGAGAAATTTGTACTGGAGAGCATGCTGGCCTACTCTCTGTGTAACTGAGACACTGAAAAAGTTCAGCTTCTTTGTGCTGTGGGATGTACTTCTGGACTCCTATTTCATAAAATTCACAAAATTTTTTATATACAGCATTTAAATCTTGTCCTCTAAGCTCATTTTCCCAATCAACTTCTAAGAAATACTTCTTTAGGTCTTGATAATTTCCCTTTTTATAGTTTAGTCTCTTTTTGTAACTGTCATTGCTGTTTACTATGTCATATGCTATCCTGAAGTTATAATTTAGTACTGCATGATCGCTTTTGCCGAGTGGAGGGTGATATATTAAACTGTCAATGTCATTTTCTTGCCTAGTAAATATTAGATCTAGCACTGAAGGTACATCAAGTCCTCTTTTTCTAGTGGTTTCCCTCACATGTTGCGTTAGGAAGAACTCTTGTACGAGATCCAGGAGCTTTTGGTCCCAACAGCTTTCTTGGCTATTTATATCAAGAGTATTCCAATTTATATTTGTATTGAAGTCCCCAGTTCGTATAATTCTTTCCGATTTCTCTTCCATTTTATGTAGCAAGGATCTTATACTTTGAATTGTACTCTCTGCCAGGTCCTCATATTCGTCTCTTTCCCATGTGTTTGATCTGGGTGGCATATACAAATTGGCTACAATTACTTTACCTTCAGATGTGTCGATCTCTACTGCAATCAGTTCTACTTGTGATGGTATATCTAGGTTTATTTCCTTGACTTTTAGATTTTTCTTAGTTAATATTATAATTCCTCCTCCTTTTTTTAAATTTCTGTCTCTTCTCCATATATTGTATTCCTCTAAGTTTAGTATGTCCTTGGTGGTAATTTTGTCTCAGTTAGGCATATTATTTGTGGTTCATTTTCTCTGACATAATCATTCATCTCTAGTAATTTAGATACCATTCCATCCACATTTGAGTACATCAACTTTATCATCTTGTTTATATACTTGTCATGACATGGTTCTGCTACCTTCCTCCTTTTTATTCCATCCTGTTTGTGTACCACTTTCGTACCTGCAATCCTATTACTTTGTAAAAAAATTTCTTCTTGTCCTCTTCTGATCTTCCCTCATTTTTTGTTTTTGCTTCCTCCCTTTTCTCTTTCAGTAATTCCAGTTCCTCTTGTGTTAGGCATCTTTTTATCCATACATTTTTGAACTACTCTTTTCCATAAGATTCTTTGCATTTTTTAGTATCTCCTCCACAGTGTTTACACTCTGGAAAGTCACCTTTAGAGGTCTTGTCTTGCTTTTCTCGTATTTCCCTAACCTTTTGTGTTCCTCTATGTCTTTACTACAGATTTCCTCTGATACTGTGTGTGTGTGTGTGTGTGTGTGTTCTTACCTTACCTAATTGTATCTTTACAGGAATGAGTCAAGCTCGTACTGTCCCGTGTCTTAAACCATATTTATCGTACATATCCTTAAATTTGTGAATTGTTTTGGCACACACTATTTCATTCGGTAGTGCATTCCATTGATCATTTGCTCTGTTTGGGAAACTGAATTTCCTTACGTCTTTATCGCCTCTCTTCTTATGCAGTTTTTTGCAGTGTCCTCTTGCTGATGCTTCTCCATATGTTAAGTAATCATTTATGTCTATTTTCTCCTTCCCTGATATGCTATTATATAGCATTATCATGTCACCTCTTTTCCTTCTCTCCTGTAGTGTTGGTAGATTCAGTTTATTTAGTCTTTCTTCGTAACTTAGGTCCCTTAAGCTTGGTATCCATTTTTTAGCGGCCCTTTGAACTTTTTCAATCTTGTCTATATGCTTTTTGAGATGAGGACTCCAGACTACTGATGCATATTCCAGGGTTGGTCTAATGAATGATGTTATTATCCTTCTTAGCATGTCTTCATTTATGTATGAGAATGCTATTCTCATATTTGCAAGCAGTGTATACATGTTCCGTACCTTCTCGCTGATGTGGTCAGCCGGAGATAGTCTGTTTTTGATAATCACACCTAGGTCTTTCTCTCTTTCTGATGTGTATAGGGTTTTATTTCCTAACTTATAATCCAAATCAAGTCTTTTTCCACTTTTACCAAACTTGATTACATGACACTTGTCCACATTGAATTCCATTTGCCTTGTACTACTCCAGTCATGAAGTTTATTTAATTCTACTTGTAGCTCTTTACAAGAGTGTCTTAGTAATTCTCCTTTGTATTTTTGCATCATCTGCAAACATATTCAGATAGCTCTCATTTCCAGTGTTACTGTTTATATCATTTATATACACTAAAAACATGATTGGTGCCAGCACTAAACCCTGTGGTACTCCACTAGTCACTTCTTTCCATGATGAGTATTATCTTCTTAGTACTGTTCTCATTTCTCTTTTATGAGAAAGTCTTGTATCCAACAAAACAGTTTGCCTCGAATTCCTCCTTGATGGTACAGTTTCCATAAAAGTCTTTAGTGTGGTACTGTGTCAAAAGCTTTCTTGAAATCTAAATAGATACTGTCCACCCATCCTTCCCTTTCCTGTATTGTGTTTGTTACTCTGTCATAGTAGCTCAACAGATTAGTAACACATGATTTTCCTTTTCTGAAACCAAACTGTCTTTCTGTTATCATACTGTGTTCTTCTAGATGATTTACCCAAGCTTTTCTTATAAGTTTTTCTAAGACCTTGCTTACAACACTGGTCAGTGATACTGGTCGGTAGTTGAGAGGATTATGTCTATTTCCTTTCTTGAATAAGGGGACAATATTTGCTTTTTTCCAAATATCAGGTAGTTTCCCTTGACTCAAGGATTTCTTGAAAATTAAAAATAATGGTTTACTTAACTCCTTTGCACATTCTCGTAACCCCCAACATGAAATTTCATCAGGACCACTTGCTTTTCCTCTGTCTAATCTACTTAACTCCTCCTGTATTACTTTTTCTGCTATTTGTATATCTGGTAGTATGTGTGGACATGCGTGTTCCACATAGTCCCTCTCAAAATTTTTTTCTTCTGTAAAAACTAATTGGAAATTCTTATTTAGTGATTCACAAATATCTTTCTCTTGTGTATAAGTGATTCCCTCGTCCGTAATGGATTGTATTATATCTTTTACTTTGGTTTTGCTTCTGATATAGCTGTAAAACAGCTTTGGTTGATCACTACTTTTATTTATTATCTCCTCAAACTGTTTTTGGGCTTCCTCCTTATTCTTGTATAGTCGTTTCTTGCCTGTTTGTAATTATTATACGCCCTTTCACTATTGTGTCTTCTATATCTATTCCACAACAAATCTCTTCTTTCTTTTGATTTTTTACATTCTGTATTGAACCATTTCTGTATTTTCTTATCTGCTTCTTTGTGCTGTGGGATGTACTTCTGGACTCCTATTTCATAAAATTCACAAAATTTTTTATATACAGCATTTAAATCTTGTCCTCTAAGCTCATTTTCCCAATCAACTTCTAAGAAATACTTCTTTAGGTCTTGATAATTTCCCTTTTTATAGTTTAGTCTCTTTTTGTAACTGTCATTGCTGTTTACTATGTCATATGCTATCCTGAAGTTATAATTTAGTACTGCATGATCGCTTTTGCCGAGTGGAGGGTGATATATTAAACTGTCAATGTCATTTTCTTGCCTAGTAAATATTAGATCTAGCACTGAAGGTACATCAAGTCCTCTTTTTTTTAGTGGTTTCCCTCACATGTTGCGTTAAGAAAAACTCTTGTACGAGATCCAGGAGCTTTTGGTCCCAACAGCTTTCTTGGCTATTTATATCTAGAGTATTCCAATTTATATTTGTATTGAAGTCCCTAGTTCGTATAATTCTTTCCGATTTCTCTTCCATTTTATGTAGCAAGGATCTTATACTTTGAATTGTACTCTCTGCCAGGTCCTCATATTCGTCTCTTTCCCATGTGTTTGATCTGGATGGCATATACAAATTGGCTACAATTACTTTACCTTCAGATGTGTCGATCTCTACTGCAATCAGTTCTACTTGTGATGGTATATCTAGGTTTATTTCCTTGACTTTTAGATTTTTCTTAGTTAATATTATAATTCCTCCTCCTTTTTTTAAATTTCTGTCTCTTCTCCATATATTGTATTCCTCTAAGTTTAGTATGTCCTTGGTGGTAATTTTGTCTCAGTTAGGCATATTATTTGTGGTTCATTTTCTCTGACATAATCATTCATCTCTAGTAATTTAGATACCATTCCATTCACATTCGAGTACATCAACTTTATCATCTTGTTTATATACTTGTCATAACATGGTTCTACTAACTTCCTCCTTTTTATTCCATCCTATTTGTGTACCACTTTCGTACCTGCAATCCTATTACTTTGTAAAAAAATTTCTTCTTGTCCTCTTCTGATCTTCCCTCATTTTTTGTTTTTGCTTCCTCCCTTTTCTCATTCAGTAATTCCAGTTCCTCTTGTGTTAGGCATCTTTTTTATCCATACATTTTTTAACTCTTTTCCATAAGATTCTTTGCATTTTTTAGTATCGCTTCCACAGTGTTAACACTCTGGAAAGTCACCTTTAGAGGTCTTGTCTTGCTTTTCTCGTATTTTCCTAACCTTTTTTGTTCCTCTATGTCTTTACTACAGATTTCCTCTGATACTGTGTGTGTGTGTGTGTGTTCTTAACTTACCTAATTGTATCTTTACAGGAATGAGTCAAGCTCGTACTGTCCCGTGTCTTAAACCATATTTATCGTAGATATCCTTAAATTTGTGAATTGTTTTGGCACACACTATTTCATTCGGTAGTGCATTCCATTGATCAATTGCTCTGTTTGGGAAACTGAATTTCCTTACGTCTTTATCGCCTCTCTTCTTATGCAGTTTTTTGCAGTGTCCTCTTGCTGATGCTTCTCCATATGTTAAGTAATCATTTATGTCTATTTTCTCCTTCCCTGATATGCACTTATATAGCATTATCATGTCACCTCTTTTCCTTCTCTCCTGTAGTGTTGGTAGATTCAGTTTATTTAGTCTTTCTTCGTAGCTTAGGTCCCTTAAGCTTGGTATCCATCTTTTAGCGGCCCTTTGAACTTTTTCAATCTTGTCTATATGCTTTTTGAGATGAGGACTCCAGACTACTGATGCATATTCCAGGGTTGGTCTAATGAATGATGTTATTATCCTTCTTAGCATGTCTTCATTTATGTATGTGAATGCTATTCTCATATTTGCAAGCAGTGTATACATGTTCCGTACCTTCTCGCTGATGTGGTCAGCCGGAGATAGTCTGTTATTGATAATCACACCTAGGTCTTTCTCTCTTTCTGATGTGTATAGGGTTTTATTTCCTAACTTATAATCCCAATCAGGTCTTTTTC
Source organism: Coenobita brevimanus (assembly GCF_032717465.1). Classification (NCBI taxonomy): domain Eukaryota; kingdom Metazoa; phylum Arthropoda; class Malacostraca; order Decapoda; family Coenobitidae; genus Coenobita; species Coenobita brevimanus. Next base: position 10,446 of record NW_027642555.1, on the reverse strand, counting down.
CACTTTTACCAAACTTGATTACATGACACTTGTCCACATTGAATTCCATTTGCCATGTACTACTCCATTCATGAAGTTTATTTAATTCTTCTTGTAGCTCCCTACAAGAATCTGTGCTAGTAATCCTCCTTTGTATTTTTGCATCATCTGCAAACATATTCAGATAGCTCTCATTTCCAGTGTTACTGTTTATATCATTTATGTACACTAAAAACATGATCGGTGCCAGCACCGAACCCTGTGGTACTCCACTAGTCATTTCTTTCCATGATGAGTAGTTTCCTCTTAGTACTGTCCTCATTTCTCTTTTTATGAGAAAGTCTTGCATCCAACAAAACAGTTTGCCTCGAATTCCTCCTTGATGGTACAGTTTCCATAAAAGTCTTTGGTGTGGTACTGTGTCAAAAGCTTTCTTGAAATCTAAATAGATACAGTCCACCCATCCTTCCCTTTCCTGTATTGTGTTTGTTACTCTGTCATAGTAGCTCAACAGATTAGTAACACATGATTTTCCTTTTCTGAAACCAAACTGTCTTTCTGTTATCATACTGTGTTCTTCTAGATGATTTACCCAAGCTTTTCTTATAAGTTTTTCTAAGACCTTGCTTACAACACTGGTCAGTGATACTGGTCGGTAGTTGAGAGGATTTTGTCTATTTCCTTTCTTGAATAAGGGGACAATATTTGCTTTTTTCCAAATATCAGGTAGTTTCCCTTGACTCAAGGATTTCTTGAAAATTAAAAATAATGGTTTACTTAACTCCTTTGCACATTCTCGTAACACCCAACATGAAATTTCATCAGGACCACTTGCTTTTCCTCTGTCTAATCTACTTAACTCCTCCTGTATTACTTTTTCTGCTATTTGTATATCTGGTAGTATGTGTGGACATGCGTGTTCCACATAGTCCCTCTCAAAATTTTTTTCTTCTGTAAAAACTAATTGGAAATTCTTATTTAGTGATTCACAAATATCTTTCTCTTGTGTATAAGTGATTCCCTCGTCCGTAATGGATTGTATTATATCTTTTACTTTGGTTTTGCTTCTGATATAGCTGTAAAACAGCTTTGGTTGATCACTACTTTTATTTATTATCTCCTCCTCAAACTGTTTTTGGGCTTCCCTCCTTATTCTTGTATAGTCGTTTCTTGCCTGTTTGTAATTATTATACGCCCTTTCACTATTGTGTCTTCTGTATCTATTCCACAACAAATCTCTTCTTTCTTTTGATTTTTTACATTCTGTATTGAACCATTTCTGTATTTTCTTATCTTTTTTTTTTTTTTTTTTTTTTTTTTTATGCGAGGAAGAAGGAACCAAAGGCCATGAGCCCGCAGTAACAGTTCCCTCCAAGAGAAAAACAAAATACAATAGAGAGCCAAATTCAAGATCCGATCATTTTGAGATGCCTGGACACACTACGTTTGAAAGACTGGAGATCATAGGCAGGAGGAAATACAGACAGAGGGAGACAGTTCCAGAGCTGACCTGTTGCATAAATGAAAGACTGGGAGTAACGGTTAACTCTTGCATTAGAGAGTTGGACAGAAAAGGGATGAGAGTTTGCTGCCAGACGGGTGCTACGCGCCCGTCGTAGAGGTGGAGGAATGCAAGCAGACAGTTCAGAGGAGCAGTGACCATTAAAGTAGCGATAGAAAAGAGATAAAGATGCAACAGTGCGGCGAAGAGACAGAGGTTGAAGGGAGTCAGTAAGAGGAGGAGAGTTAATGAGACGAAAAGCCTTTGACTCCACCCTATTGAGAAGAGCTGTATGTGGGGAGCCTCCCACACATGAGAGTTGTACTCCACACAGGGGCGGATCAAACCCCTGTACAGAGTCAACAATTGTGCAGGGGTAAAGAAAGAGCGGAGTCGGCTTAGCACACCCAATCTCTTGGAAGCAGATTTTACAAGAGATGTAATATGATCTTTCCAAGATAAGTCCTGAGTAAATGAAACCCCAAGCATGTTCAAGGATGATGCAGGATTAATCTGAATATTATTAAACATTAGTGGGTATACCTGTGGAAGATTTTGTCGGGTTGATAGGTGTAAGAACTGAGTCTTAGATGCATTAAAGACAACCATATTATTTTTACCCCAGTCAGAGATATGAGCCAAGTCAGACATTAGGTGTGCCATAGCCTCATCCCTTGTTTCTTGAAGTAACTGTTGAGATGGGCGTTGCGGGAACCGAATGGAAAGATGAAGGGTGGAGTCATCAGCGTATGAGTGGATAGGGTTAGATGTACAGCTTAGAAGATCATTGATGAATAAAAGGAAGAGAGTTGGTGATAGGACAGAGCCCTGAGGAACACCACTGTTGATAGATCTAGGAGAAGAACGATGGCCGTCTACGACAGCGGCTATAGAACGACCAGAAAGGAAGCTAGCGATGAAGGCACAGATAGAAGGATAGAAACCGTAGGAGGGCAGTTTGGAAATTAAAGATTTATGCCAGACTCGATCGAAAGCCTTTGAGATGTCAAGTGCAATGGCAAAGCTTTCGCCAAAGTCCCGAAAGGAGGATGACCAGGAGTCTGAAAGGTAGGTGAGAAGATCGCCAGTGGAGCGTCCCTGACGGAACCCATACTGACGATCGGAAAGAAGGTTGTGATAGGAAAGATGCCTTAAAATTTTTTTATTAAGAATTGACTCGAAAACTTTTGAAATACAGGACGTTAAAGCAATTGGACGATAGTTGGAGGGTTGGGAGTGGTCACCCTTCTTTGGGACTGGCTGAATGAGAGCAAACTTCCAGCAAGAAGGAAAGGTACAAGTTGACAGACAAAGGCGAAATAGTTTGCCTAGGCAGGGTGTAAGCACAGAAGCACAGTTTTTGAGAACAACAGGAGGGACTCCATCAGGCCCATATGCCTTGTTAGTACTGAGGCCAGTAATGGCAGAAAATACATCAACTGAAGAAATTTTAATGTCAGCCATGAGGAAGTCAGAGGGGGAAGTGATGGAGGAACAGCACCGGAATCGTCTAAGGTGGAATTGGAGGAGAAAGTCTGTGCGAAGAGATCTGCTTTATCAGTAGAAGAAACAGCTACAGAACCATCAGAGTAGAAAAGAGGAGGGAAGGATGATGAGGTAAAGTTGTTAGAAAGATTTTTGGCAAGGTGCCAGAAGGAGCGAGAAGAATTCGAGTTGGAGAGTTGAGAGCATTTAGTATGGATGAAATTATTTTTAGTAGAGCGAAGAACAGACTTAGCACGATTCCGGGCAGAAACGTAAAGATTATGTGATTCAGGGGTGGGTTGGCTCCGGCACCTTTTGTAGGCCTTCTCCTTGTTGCGGACAGCATTAGAACAAGCGTGATTAAACCAAGGCTTTCTTGCGTTAGTCAAAGGATATGAGAAAGGAATGTATGCTTCCATGCCCGAGAGAATAACCTCCGTAATGCGCAAGGCACACTCAGATGGCTCACGGCCATGGAAGCAATAATCATTCCAGGGAAAATCAAAGAAGTACTGCCTGAGGGCCTCCCAGTCCGCAGCTCCAAAATGCCAGAGACGACGTTTCCCTGGAGGGTCCGCAGGCCGTACTGGAGCGATAGGACAGGTTAAGGTAATAAGGTTGTGATCGGAGGAGCCCAACGGAGAGAAAAGATTAACAGAGTAAGCAGAAGGATTAGTTGTGAGGAAGAGGTCAAGTATGTTGGAGCTCTCTCCAAGGCGGTCAGGGATACGGGTAGGGTGCTGTACAAGCTGCTCTAGGTCATTAAGGATAGAAAAGATGTAGGCTTGTTCACCAGGTGGATCCGTGAAAGGAGAGGAGAGCCAAAGGTGGTGGTGAACATTGAAATCTCCAAGAATGGAGATTTCAGAGAAAGGAGAAATGGACAGAATGTGTTCCATCGTAGAAGTAAGATAGTCGAAGAATTTTTGATAGTCAGTAGAATTAGGGGATAAGTAAACAGCACAGATATATTTAGTCAGAGAATGACAGGAAAGCCGAAGCCAGAGAGTGGAGAATTCAGAAGAATCAAGTTCAGGAACACGAGAGCAAGATAAGTCGTTGCGTATGTATACACAACAGCCACCTTTGGCTTTGAAATGAGTATAGAGAAAGTAGGAGGATACAGAAAAGGGTTTGCTGTCAGTTGCCTCAGACAGCTGAGTCTCCGTTAGAAAAAGAAGGTGAGGTTTAGAGGAGGAGAGGTGGTGCTCAACAGAGCGAAAGTTAGATGAAAGGCCGCGAATGTTGCAGAAATGAAGAAGAAGAGAGTCAGACAGTGGTTCCAGGCACCTCGAGTCGTCACCGGGAGAGGGGCAGATGGCGGGGGCATTTATGGTCCCCCCCCCTGGGGACTCCGAGGCTGGGTGAATCAACGCCATTTTTGGTTAATTTTGAATAGGAAGTGTAGTGTGTACTGTGCATGTAGTTTGGTGAAGATAGATAGAGAAATTTGTACTGGAGAGCATGCTGGCCTACTCTCTGTGTAACTGAGACACTGAAAAAGTTCAGCTTCTTTGTGCTGTGGGATGTACTTCTGGACTCCTATTTCATAAAATTCACAAAATTTTTTATATACAGCATTTAAATCTTGTCCTCTAAGCTCATTTTCCCAATCAACTTCTAAGAAATACTTCTTTAGGTCTTGATAATTTCCCTTTTTATAGTTTAGTCTCTTTTTGTAACTGTCATTGCTGTTTACTATGTCATATGCTATCCTGAAGTTATAATTTAGTACTGCATGATCGCTTTTGCCGAGTGGAGGGTGATATATTAAACTGTCAATGTCATTTTCTTGCCTAGTAAATATTAGATCTAGCACTGAAGGTACATCAAGTCCTCTTTTTCTAGTGGTTTCCCTCACATGTTGCGTTAGGAAGAACTCTTGTACGAGATCCAGGAGCTTTTGGTCCCAACAGCTTTCTTGGCTATTTATATCAAGAGTATTCCAATTTATATTTGTATTGAAGTCCCCAGTTCGTATAATTCTTTCCGATTTCTCTTCCATTTTATGTAGCAAGGATCTTATACTTTGAATTGTACTCTCTGCCAGGTCCTCATATTCGTCTCTTTCCCATGTGTTTGATCTGGGTGGCATATACAAATTGGCTACAATTACTTTACCTTCAGATGTGTCGATCTCTACTGCAATCAGTTCTACTTGTGATGGTATATCTAGGTTTATTTCCTTGACTTTTAGATTTTTCTTAGTTAATATTATAATTCCTCCTCCTTTTTTTAAATTTCTGTCTCTTCTCCATATATTGTATTCCTCTAAGTTTAGTATGTCCTTGGTGGTAATTTTGTCTCAGTTAGGCATATTATTTGTGGTTCATTTTCTCTGACATAATCATTCATCTCTAGTAATTTAGATACCATTCCATCCACATTTGAGTACATCAACTTTATCATCTTGTTTATATACTTGTCATGACATGGTTCTGCTACCTTCCTCCTTTTTATTCCATCCTGTTTGTGTACCACTTTCGTACCTGCAATCCTATTACTTTGTAAAAAAAAAATTCTTCTTGTCCTCTTCTGATCTTCCCTCATTTTTTGTTTTTGCTTCCTCCCTTTTCTCTTTCAGTAATTCCAGTTCCTCTTGTGTTAGGCATCTTTTTATCCATACATTTTTGAACTCCTCTTTTTCCATAAGATTCTTTGCATTTTTTAGTATCTCTTCCACAGTGTTTACACTCTGGAAAGTCACCTTTAGAGGTCTTGTCTTGCTTTTCTCGTACCTTTTGTGTTCCTCTATGTCTTTACTACAGATTTCCTCTGATACTGTGTGTGTGTGTGTGTGTGTGTGTTCTTACCTTACCTAATTGTATCTTTACAGGAATGAGTCAAGCTCGTACTGTCCCGTGTCTTAAACCATATTTATCGTACATATCCTTAAATTTGTGAATTGTTTTGGCACACACTATTTCATTCGGTAGTGCATTCCATTGATCATTTGCTCTGTTTGGGAAACTGAATTTCCTTACGTCTTTATCGCCTCTCTTCTTATGCAGTTTTTTGCAGTGTCCTCTTGCTGATGCTTCTCCATATGTTAAGTAATCATTTATGTCTATTTTCTCCTTCCCTGATATGCTATTATATAGCATTATCATGTCACCTCTTTTCCTTCTCTCCTGTAGTGTTGGTAGATTCAGTTTATTTAGTCTTTCTTCGTAACTTAGGTCCCTTAAGCTTGGTATCCATTTTTTAGCGGCCCTTTGAACTTTTTCAATCTTGTCTATATGCTTTTTGAGATGAGGACTCCAGACTACTGATGCATATTCCAGGGTTGGTCTAATGAATGATGTTATTATCCTTCTTAGCATGTCTTCATTTATGTATGAGAATGCTATTCTCATATTTGCAAGCAGTGTATACATGTTCCGTACCTTCTCGCTGATGTGGTCAGCCGGAGATAGTCTGTTTTTGATAATCACACCTAGGTCTTTCTCTCTTTCTGATGTGTATAGGGTTTTATTTCCTAACTTATAATCCAAATCAAGTCTTTTTCCACTTTTACCAAACTTGATTACATGACACTTGTCCACATTGAATTCCATTTGCCTTGTACTACTCCAGTCATGAAGTTTATTTAATTCTACTTGTAGCTCTTTACAAGAGTGTCTTAGTAATTCTCCTTTGTATTTTTGCATCATCTGCAAACATATTCAGATAGCTCTCATTTCCAGTGTTACTGTTTATATCATTTATATACACTAAAAACATGATTGGTGCCAGCACTAAACCCTGTGGTACTCCACTAGTCACTTCTTTCCATGATGAGTATTATCTTCTTAGTACTGTTCTCATTTCTCTTTTATGAGAAAGTCTTGTATCCAACAAAACAGTTTGCCTCGAATTCCTCCTTGATGGTACAGTTTCCATAAAAGTCTTTAGTGTGGTACTGTGTCAAAAGCTTTCTTGAAATCTAAATAGATACTGTCCACCCATCCTTCCCTTTCCTGTATTGTGTTTGTTACTCTGTCATAGTAGCTCAACAGATTAGTAACACATGATTTTCCTTTTCTGAAACCAAACTGTCTTTCTGTTATCATACTGTGTTCTTCTAGATGATTTACCCAAGCTTTTCTTATAAGTTTTTCTAAGACCTTGCTTACAACACTGGTCAGTGATACTGGTCGGTAGTTGAGAGGATTATGTCTATTTCCTTTCTTGAATAAGGGGACAATATTTGCTTTTTTCCAAATATCAGGTAGTTTCCCTTGACTCAAGGATTTCTTGAAAAATTAAAAATAATGGTTTACTTAACTCCTTTGCACATTCTCGTAACCCCCAACATGAAATTTCATCAGGACCACTTGCTTTTCCTCTGTCTAATCCTACTTAACTCCTCCTGTATTACTTTTTCTGCTATTTGTATATCTGGTAGTATGTGTGGACATGCGTGTTCCACATAGTCCCTCTCAAAATTTTTTTCTTCTGTAAAAACTAATTGGAAATTCTTATTTAGTGATTCACAAATATCTTTCTCTTGTGTATAAGTGATTCCCTCGTCCGTAATGGATTGTATTATATCTTTTACTTTGGTTTTGCTTCTGATATAGCTGTAAAACAGCTTTGGTTGATCACTACTTTTATTTATTATCTCCTCAAACTGTTTTTGGGCTTCCCTCCTTATTCTTGTATAGTCGTTTCTTGCCTGTTTGTAATTATTATACGCCCTTTCACTATTGTGTCTTCTATATCTATTCCACAACAAATCTCTTCTTTCTTTTGATTTTTTACATTCTGTATTGAACCATTTCTGTATTTTCTTATCTGCTTCTTTGTGCTGTGGGATGTACTTCTGGACTCCTATTTCATAAAATTCACAAAATTTTTTATATACAGCATTTAAATCTTGTCCTCTAAGCTCATTTTCCCAATCAACTTCTAAGAAATACTTCTTTAGGTCTTGATAATTTCCCTTTTTATAGTTTAGTCTCTTTTTGTAACTGTCATTGCTGTTTACTATGTCATATGCTATCCTGAAGTTATAATTTAGTACTGCATGATCGCTTTTGCCGAGTGGAGGGTGATATATTAAACTGTCAATGTCATTTTCTTGCCTAGTAAATATTAGATCTAGCACTGAAGGTACATCAAGTCCTCTTTTTTTAGTGGTTTCCCTCACATGTTGCGTTAAGAAAAACTCTTGTACGAGATCCAGGAGCTTTTGGTCCCAACAGCTTTCTTGGCTATTTATATCTAGAGTATTCCAATTTATATTTGTATTGAAGTCCCTAGTTCGTATAATTCTTTCCGATTTCTCTTCCATTTTATGTAGCAAGGATCTTATACTTTGAATTGTACTCTCTGCCAGGTCCTCATATTCGTCTCTTTCCCATGTGTTTGATCTGGATGGCATATACAAATTGGCTACAATTACTTTACCTTCAGATGTGTCGATCTCTACTGCAATCAGTTCTACTTGTGATGGTATATCTAGGTTTATTTCCTTGACTTTTAGATTTTTCTTAGTTAATATTATAATTCCTCCTCCTTTTTTTAAATTTCTGTCTCTTCTCCATATATTGTATTCCTCTAAGTTTAGTATGTCCTTGGTGGTAATTTTGTCTCAGTTAGGCATATTATTTGTGGTTCATTTTCTCTGACATAATCATTCATCTCTAGTAATTTAGATACCATTCCATTCACATTTGAGTACATCAACTTTATCATCTTGTTTATATACTTGTCATAACATGGTTCTACTAACTTCCTCCTTTTTATTCCATCCTGTTTGTGTACCACTTTCGTACCTGCAATCCTATTACTTTGTAAAAAAATTTCTTCTTGTCCTCTTCTGATCTTCCCTCATTTTTTGTTTTTGCTTCCTCCCTTTTCTCATTCAGTAATTCCAGTTCCTCTTGTGTTAGGCATCTTTTTATCCATACATTTTTTAACTCTTTTTCCATAAGATTCTTTGCATTTTTTAGTATCGCTTCCACAGTGTTAACACTCTGGAAAGTCACCTTTAGAGGTCTTGTCTTGCTTTTCTCGTATTTTCCTAACCTTTTTTGTTCCTCTATGTCTTTACTACAGATTTCCTCTGATACTGTGTGTGTGTGTGTGTGTTCTTAACTTACCTAATTGTATCTTTACAGGAATGAGTCAAGCTCGTACTGTCCCGTGTCTTAAACCATATTTATCGTAGATATCCTTAAATTTGTGAATTGTTTTGGCACACACTATTTCATTCGGTAGTGCATTCCATTGATCAATTGCTCTGTTTGGGAAACTGAATTTCCTTACGTCTTTATCGCCTCTCTTCTTATGCAGTTTTTTGCAGTGTCCTCTTGCTGATGCTTCTCCATATGTTAAGTAATCATTTATGTCTATTTTCTCCTTCCCTGATATGCACTTATATAGCATTATCATGTCACCTCTTTTCCTTCTCTCCTGTAGTGTTGGTAGATTCAGTTTATTTAGTCTTTCTTCGTAGCTTAGGTCCCTTAAGCTTGGTATCCATCTTTTAGCGGCCCTTTGAACTTTTTCAATCTTGTCTATATGCTTTTTGAGATGAGGACTCCAGACTACTGATGCATATTCCAGGGTTGGTCTAATGAATGATGTTATTATCCTTCTTAGCATGTCTTCATTTATGTATGTGAATGCTATTCTCATATTTGCAAGCAGTGTATACATGTTCCGTACCTTCTCGCTGATGTGGTCAGCCGGAGATAGTCTGTTATTGATAATCACACCTAGGTCTTTCTCTCTTTCTGATGTGTATAGGGTTTTATTTCCTAACTTATAATCCCAATCAGGTCTTTTTCCACTTTTACCAAACTTGATTACATGACACTTGTCCACATTGAATTCCATTTGCCATGTACTACTCCATTCATGAAGTTTATTTAATTCTTCTTGTAGCTCCCTACAAGAATCTGTGCTAGTAATCCTCCTTTGTATTTTTGCATCATCTGCAAACATATTCAGATAGCTCTCATTTCCAGTGTTACTGTTTATATCATTTATGTACACTAAAAACATGATCGGTGCCAGCACCGAACCCTGTGGTACTCCACTAGTCATTTCTTTCCATGATGAGTAGTTTCCTCTTAGTACTGTCCTCATTTCTTCTTTTTATGAGAAAGTCTTGCATCCAACAAAACAGTTTGCCTCGAATTCCTCCTTGATGGTACAGTTTCCATAAAAGTCTTTGGTGTGGTACTGTGTCAAAAGCTTTCTTGAAATCTAAATAGATACAGTCCACCCATCCTTCCCTTTCCTGTATTGTGTTTGTTACTCTGTCATAGTAGCTCAACAGATTAGTAACACATGATTTTCCTTTTCTGAAACCAAACTGTCTTTCTGTTATCATACTGTGTTCTTCTAGATGATTTACCCAAGCTTTTCTTATAAGTTTTTCTAAGACCTTGCTTACAACACTGGTCAGTGATACTGGTCGGTAGTTGAGAGGATTTTGTCTATTTCCTTTCTTGAATAAGGGGACAATATTTGCTTTTTTCCAAATATCA
>NW_027642554.1:0-4995 GCF_032717465.1 Coenobita brevimanus | reverse complement strand
CTTTTGTGTTCCTCTATGTCTTTACTACAGATTTCCTCTGATACTGTGTGTGTGTGTGTGTGTGTGTGTTCTTACCTTACCTAATTGTATCTTTACAGGAATGAGTCAAGCTCGTACTGTCCCGTGTCTTAAACCATATTTATCGTACATATCCTTAAATTTGTGAATTGTTTTGGCACACACTATTTCATTCGGTAGTGCATTCCATTGATCATTTGCTCTGTTTGGGAAACTGAATTTCCTTACGTCTTTATCGCCTCTCTTCTTATGCAGTTTTTTGCAGTGTCCTCTTGCTGATGCTTCTCCATATGTTAAGTAATCATTTATGTCTATTTTCTCCTTCCCTGATATGCTATTATATAGCATTATCATGTCACCTCTTTTCCTTCTCTCCTGTAGTGTTGGTAGATTCAGTTTATTTAGTCTTTCTTCGTAACTTAGGTCCCTTAAGCTTGGTATCCATTTTTTAGCGGCCCTTTGAACTTTTTCAATCTTGTCTATATGCTTTTTGAGATGAGGACTCCAGACTACTGATGCATATTCCAGGGTTGGTCTAATGAATGATGTTATTATCCTTCTTAGCATGTCTTCATTTATGTATGAGAATGCTATTCTCATATTTGCAAGCAGTGTATACATGTTCCGTACCTTCTCGCTGATGTGGTCAGCCGGAGATAGTCTGTTTTTGATAATCACACCTAGGTCTTTCTCTCTTTCTGATGTGTTTAGGGTTTTATTTCCTAACTTATAATCCAAATCAAGTCTTTTTCCACTTTTACCAAACTTGATTACATGACACTTGTCCACATTGAATTCCATTTGCCTTGTACTACTCCAGTCATGAAGTTTATTTAATTCTACTTGTAGCTCTTTACAAGAGTGTCTTAGTAATTCTCCTTTGTATTTTTGCATCATCTGCAAACATATTCAGATAGCTCTCATTTCCAGTGTTACTGTTTATATCATTTATATACACTAAAAACATGATTGGTGCCAGCGCTAAACCCTGTGGTACTCCACTAGTCACTTCTTTCCATGATGAGTATTATCTTCTTAGTACTGTTCTCATTTCTCTTTTATGAGAAAGTCTTGTATCCAACAAAACAGTTTGCCTCGAATTCCTCCTTGATGGTACAGTTTCCATAAAAGTCTTTAGTGTGGTACTGTGTCAAAAGCTTTCTTGAAATCTAAATAGATACTGTCCACCCATCCTTCCCTTTCCTGTATTGTGTTTGTTACTCTGTCATAGTAGCTCAACAGATTAGTAACACATGATTTTCCTTTTCTGAAACCAAACTGTCTTTCTGTTATCATACTGTGTTCTTCTAGATGATTTACCCAAGCTTTTCTTATAAGTTTTTCTAAGACCTTGCTTACAACACTGGTCAGTGATACTGGTCGGTAGTTGAGAGGATTATGTCTATTTCCTTTCTTGAATAAGGGGACAATATTTGCTTTTTTCCAAATATCAGGTAGTTTCCCTTGACTCAAGGATTTCTTGAAAATTAAAAATAATGGTTTACTTAACTCCTTTGCACATTCTCGTAACCCCCAACATGAAATTTCATCAGGACCACTTGCTTTTCCTCTGTCTAATCTACTTAACTCCTCCTGTATTACTTTTTCTGCTATTTGTATATCTGGTAGTATGTGTGGACATGCGTGTTCCACATAGTCCCTCTCAAAATTTTTTTCTTCTGTAAAAACTAATTCGAAATTCTTATTTAGTGATTCACAAATATCTTTCTCTTGTGTATAAGTGATTCCCTCGTCCGTAATGGATTGTATTATATCTTTTACTTTGGTTTTGCTTCTGATATAGCTGTAAAACAGCTTTGGTTGATCACTACTTTTATTTATTATCTCCTCAAACTGTTTTTGGGCTTCCCTCCTTATTCTTGTATAGTCGTTTCGTGCCTGTTTGTAATTATTATACGCCCTTTCACTATTGTGTCTTCTATATCTATTCCACAACAAATCTCTTCTTTCTTTTGATTTTTTACATTCTGTATTGAACCATTTCTGTATTTTCTTATCTGCTTCTTTGTGCTGTGGGATGTACTTCTGGACTCCTATTTCATAAAATTCACAAAATTTTTTATATACAGCATTTAAATCTTGTCCTCTAAGCTCATTTTCCCAATCAACTTCTAAGAAATACTTCTTTAGGTCTTGATAATTTCCCTTTTTATAGTTTAGTCTCTTTTTGTAACTGTCATTGCTGTTTACTATGTCATATGCTATCCTGAAGTTATAATTTAGTACTGCATGATCGCTTTTGCCGAGTGGAGGGTGATATATTAAACTGTCAATGTCATTTTCTTGCCTAGTAAATATTAGATCTAGCACTGAAGGTACATCAAGTCCTCTTTTTTTAGTGGTTTCCCTCACATGTTGCGTTAAGAAAAACTCTTGTACGAGATCCAGGAGCTTTTGGTCCCAACAGCTTTCTTGGCTATTTATATCTAGAGTATTCCAATTTATATTTGTATTGAAGTCCCTAGTTCGTATAATTCTTTCCGATTTCTCTTCCATTTTATGTAGCAAGGATCTTATACTTTGAATTGTACTCTCTGCCAGGTCCTCATATTCGTCTCTTTCCCATGTGTTTGATCTGGATGGCATATACAAATTGGCTACAATTACTTTACCTTCAGATGTGTCGATCTCTACTGCAATCAGTTCTACTTGTGATGGTATATCTAGGTTTATTTCCTTGACTTTTAGATTTTTCTTAGTTAATATTATAATTCCTCCTCCTTTTTTAAATTTCTGTCTCTTCTCCATATATTGTATTCCTCTAAGTTTAGTATGTCCTTGGTGGTAATTTTGTCTCAGTTAGGCATATTATTTGTGGTTCATTTTCTCTGACATAATCATTCATCTCTAGTAATTTAGATACCATTCCATTCACATTCGAGTACATCAACTTTATCATCTTGTTTATATACTTGTCATAACATGGTTCTACTAACTTCCTCCTTTTTATTCCATCCTGTTTGTGTACCACTTTCGTACCTGCAATCCTATTACTTTGTAAAAAAATTTCTTCTTGTCCTCTTCTGATCTTCCCTCATTTTTTGTTTTTGCTTCCTCCCTTTTCTCATTCAGTAATTCCAGTTCCTCTTGTGTTAGGCATCTTTTTATCCATACATTTTTTAACTCTTTTTCCATAAGATTCTTTGCATTTTTTAGTATCGCTTCCACAGTGTTAACACTCTGGAAAGTCACCTTTAGAGGTCTTGTCTTGCTTTTCTCGTATTTTCCTAACCTTTTTTGTTCCTCTATGTCTTTACTACAGATTTCCTCTGATACTGTGTGTGTGTGTGTGTGTTCTTAACTTACCTAATTGTATCTTTACAGGAATGAGTCAAGCTCGTACTGTCCCGTGTCTTAAACCATATTTATCGTACATATCCTTAAATTTGTGAATTGTTTTGGCACACACTATTTCATTCGGTAGTGCATTCCATTGATCAATTGCTCTGTTTGGGAAACTGAATTTCCTTACGTCTTTATCGCCTCTCTTCTTATGCAGTTTTTTGCAGTGTCCTCTTGCTGATGCTTCTCCATATGTTAAGTAATCATTTATGTCTATTTTCTCCTTCCCTGATATGCACTTATATAGCATTATCATGTCACCTCTTTTCCTTCTCTCCTGTAGTGTTGGTAGATTCAGTTTATTTAGTCTTTCTTCGTAGCTTAGGTCCCTTAAGCTTGGTATCCATCTTTTAGCGGCCCTTTGAACTTTTTCAATCTTGTCTATATGCTTTTTGAGATGAGGACTCCAGACTACTGATGCATATTCCAGGGTTGGTCTAATGAATGATGTTATTATCCTTCTTAGCATGTCTTCATTTATGTATGTGAATGCTATTCTCATATTTGCAAGCAGTGTATACATGTTCCGTACCTTCTCGCTGATGTGGTCAGCCGGAGATAGTCTGTTATTGATAATCACACCTAGGTCTTTCTCTCTTTCTGATGTGTATAGGGTTTTATTTCCTAACTTATAATCCCAATCAGGTCTTTTTCCACTTTTACCAAACTTGATTACATGACACTTGTCCACATTGAATTCCATTTGCCATGTACTACTCCATTCATGAAGTTTATTTAATTCTTCTTGTAGCTCCCTACAAGAATCTGTGCTAGTAATCCTCCTTTGTATTTTTGCATCATCTGCAAACATATTCAGATAGCTCTCATTTCCAGTGTTACTGTTTATATCATTTATGTACACTAAAAACATGATCGGTGCCAGCACCGAACCCTGTGGTACTCCACTAGTCATTTCTTTCCATGATGAGTAGTTTCCTCTTAGTACTGTCCTCATTTCTCTTTTTATGAGAAAGTCTTGCATCCAACAAAACAGTTTGCCTCGAATTCCTCCTTGATGGTACAGTTTCCATAAAAGTCTTTGGTGTGGTACTGTGTCAAAAGCTTTCTTGAAATCTAAATAGATACAGTCCACCCATCCTTCCCTTTCCTGTATTGTGTTTGTTACTCTGTCATAGTAGCTCAACAGATTAGTAACACATGATTTTCCTTTTCTGAAACCAAACTGTCTTTCTGTTATCATACTGTGTTCTTCTAGATGATTTACCCAAGCTTTTCTTATAAGTTTTTCTAAGACCTTGCTTACAACACTGGTCAGTGATACTGGTCGGTAGTTGAGAGGATTTTGTCTATTTCCTTTCTTGAATAAGGGGACAATATTTGCTTTTTTCCAAATATCAGGTAGTTTCCCTTGACTCAAGGATTTCTTGAAAATTAAAAATAATGGTTTACTTAACTCCTTTGCACATTCTCGTAACACCCAACATGAAATTTCATCAGGACCACTTGCTTTTCCTCTGTCTAATCTACTTAACTCCTCCTGTATTACTTTTTCTGCTATTTGTATATCTGGTAGTATGTGTGGACATGCGTGTTCCACATAGTCCCTCTCAAAATTTTTTTCTTCTGTAAAAACTAATTGGAAATTCTTATTTA
>NW_027642553.1:0-17785 GCF_032717465.1 Coenobita brevimanus | reverse complement strand
TTTCCTTTTCTGAAACCAAACTGTCTTTCTGTTATCATACTGTGTTCTTCTAGATGATTTACCCAAGCTTTTCTTATAAGTTTTTCTAAGACCTTGCTTACAACACTGGTCAGTGATACTGGTCGGTAGTTGAGAGGATTTTGTCTATTTCCTTTCTTGAATAAGGGGACAATATTTGCTTTTTTCCAAATATCAGGTAGTTTCCCTTGACTCAAGGATTTCTTGAAAATTAAAAATAATGGTTTACTTAACTCCTTTGCACATTCTCGTAACACCCAACATGAAATTTCATCAGGACCACTTGCTTTTCCTCTGTCTAATCTACTTAACTCCTCCTGTATTACTTTTTCTGCTATTTGTATATCTGGTAGTATGTGTGGACATGCGTGTTCCACATAGTCCCTCTCAAAATTTTTTTCTTCTGTAAAAACTAATTGGAAATTCTTATTTAGTGATTCACAAATATCTTTCTCTTGTGTATAAGTGATTCCCTCGTCCGTAATGGATTGTATTATATCTTTTACTTTGGTTTTGCTTCTGATATAGCTGTAAAACAGCTTTGGTTGATCACTACTTTTATTTATTATCTCCTCCTCAAACTGTTTTTGGGCTTCCCTCCTTATTCTTGTATAGTCGTTTCTTGCCTGTTTGTAATTATTATACGCCCTTTCACTATTGTGTCTTCTGTATCTATTCCACAACAAATCTCTTCTTTCTTTTGATTTTTTACATTCTGTATTGAACCATTTCTGTATTTTCTTATCTGCTTCTTTGTGCTGTGGGATGTACTTCTGGACTCCTATTTCATAAAATTCACAAAATTTTTTATATACAGCATTTAAATCTTTTCCTCTAAGCTCATTTTCCCAATCAACTTCTAAGAAATACTTCTTTAGGTCTTGATAATTTCCCTTTTTATAGTTTAGTCTCTTTTTGTAACTGTCATTGCTGTTTACTATGTCATATGCTATCCTGAAGTTATAATTTAGTACTGCATGATCGCTTTTGCCGAGTGGAGGGTGATATATTAAACTGTCAATGTCATTTTCTTGCCTAGTAAATATTAGATCTAGCACTGAAGGTACATCAAGTCCTCTTTTTCTAGTGGTTTCCCTCACATGTTGCGTTAGGAAGAACTCTTGTACGAGATCCAGGAGCTTTTGGTCCCAACAGCTTTCTTGGCTATTTATATCAAGAGTATTCCAATTTATATTTGTATTGAAGTCCCCAGTTCGTATAATTCTTTCCGATTTCTCTTCCATTTTATGTAGCAAGGATCTTATACTTTGAATTGTACTCTCTGCCAGGTCCTCATATTCGTCTCTTTCCCATGTGTTTGATCTGGGTGGCATATACAAATTGGCTACAATTACTTTACCTTCAGATGTGTCGATCTCTACTGCAATCAGTTCTACTTGTGATGGTATATCTAGGTTTATTTCCTTGACTTTTAGATTTTTCTTAGTTAATATTATAATTCCTCCTCCTTTTTTTAAATTTCTGTCTCTTCTCCATATATTGTATTCCTCTAAGTTTAGTATGTCCTTGGTGGTAATTTTGTCTCAGTTAGGCATATTATTTGTGGTTCATTTTCTCTGACATAATCATTCATCTCTAGTAATTTAGATACCATTCCATCCACATTTGAGTACATCAACTTTATCATCTTGTTTATATACTTGTCATGACATGGTTCTGCTACCTTCCTCCTTTTTATTCCATCCTGTTTGTGTACCACTTTCGTACCTGCAATCCTATTACTTTGTAAAAAAATTTCTTCTTGTCCTCTTCTGATCTTCCCTCATTTTTTGTTTTTGCTTCCTCCCTTTTCTCTTTCAGTAATTCCAGTTCCTCTTGTGTTAGGCATCTTTTTATCCATACATTTTTGAACTCCTCTTTTTCCATAAGATTCTTTGCATTTTTTAGTATCTCTTCCACAGTGTTTACACTCTGGAAAGTCACCTTTAGAGGTCTTGTCTTGCTTTTCTCGTATTTCCCTAACCTTTGTGTTCCTCTATGTCTTTACTACAGATTTCCTCTGATACTGTGTGTGTGTGTGTGTGTGTGTGTGTGTGTGTGTGTTCTTACCTTACCTAATTGTATCTTTACAGGAATGAGTCAAGCTCGTACTGTCCCGTGTCTTAAACCATATTTATCGTACATATCCTTAAATTTGTGAATTGTTTTGGCACACACTATTTCATTCGGTAGTGCATTCCATTGATCATTTGCTCTGTTTGGGAAACTGAATTTCCTTACGTCTTTATCGCCTCTCTTCTTATGCAGTTTTTTGCAGTGTCCTCTTGCTGATGCTTCTCCATATGTTAAGTAATCATTTATGTCTATTTTCTCCTTCCCTGATATGCACTTATATAGCATTATCATGTCACCTCTTTTCCTTCTCTCCTGTAGTGTTGGTAGATTCAGTTTATTTAGTCTTTCTTCGTAGCTTAGGTCCCTTAAGCTTGGTATCCATTTTTTAGCGGCCCTTTGAACTTTTTCAATCTTGTCTATATGCTTTTTGAGATGAGGACTCCAGACTACTGATGCATATTCCAGGGTTGGTCTAATGAATGATGTTATTATCCTTCTTAGCATGTCTTCATTTATGTATGAGAATGCTATTCTCATATTTGCAAGCAGTGTATACATGTTCCGTACCTTCTCGCTGATGTGGTCAGCCGGAGATAGTCTGTTTTTGATAATCACACCTAGGTCTTTCTCTCTTTCTGATGTGTATAGGGTTTTATTTCCTAACTTATAATCCAAATCAAGTCTTTTTCCACTTTTACCAAACTTGATTACATGACACTTGTCCACATTGAATTCCATTTGCCTTGTACTACTCCAGTCATGAAGTTTATTTAATTCTACTTGTAGCTCTTTACAAGAGTGTGTTAGTAATTCTCCTTTGTATTTTTGCATCATCTGCAAACATATTCAGATAGCTCTCATTTCCAGTGTTACTGTTTATATCATTTATATACACTAAAAACATGATTGGTGCCAGCACTAAACCCTGTGGTACTCCACTAGTCACTTCTTTCCATGATGAGTATTATCTTCTTAGTACTGTTCTCATTTCTCTTTTTATGAGAAAATCTTGTATCCAACAAAACAGTTTGCCTCGAATTCCTCCTTGATGGTACAGTTTCCATAAAAGTCTTTAGTGTGGTACTGTGTCAAAAGCTTTCTTGAAATCTAAATAGATACTGTCCACCCATCCTTCCCTTTCCTGTATTGTGTTTGTTACTCTGTCATAGTAGCTCAACAGATTAGTAACACATGATTTTCCTTTTCTGAAACCAAACTGTCTTTCTGTTATCATACTGTGTTCTTCTAGATGATTTACCCAAGCTTTTCTTATAAGTTTTTCTAAGACCTTGCTTACAACACTGGTCAGTGATACTGGTCGGTAGTTGAGAGGATTATGTCTATTTCCTTTCTTGAATAAGGGGACAATATTTGCTTTTTTCCAAATATCAGGTAGTTTCCCTTGACTCAAGGATTTCTTGAAAATTAAAAATAATGGTTTACTTAACTCCTTTGCACATTCTCGTAACACCCAACATGAAATTTCATCAGGACCACTTGCTTTTCCTCTGTCTAATCTACTTAACTCCTCCTGTATTACTTTTTCTGCTATTTGTATATCTGGTAGTATGTGTGGACATGCGTGTTCCACATAGTCCCTCTCAAAAATTTTTTTCTTCTGTAAAAACTAATTGGAAATTCTTATTTAGTGATTCACAAATATCTTTCTCTTGTGTATAAGTGATTCCCTCGTCCGTAATGGATTGTATTATATCTTTTACTTTGGTTTTGCTTCTGATATAGCTGTAAAACAGCTTTGGTTGATCACTACTTTTATTTATTATCTCCTCAAACTGTTTTTGGGCTTCCCTCCTTATTCTTGTATAGTCGTTTCTTGCCTGTTTGTAATTATTATACGCCCTTTCACTATTGTGTCTTCTATATCTATTCCACAACAAATCTCTTCTTTCTTTTGATTTTTTACATTCTGTATTGAACCATTTCTGTATTTTCTTATCTGCTTCTTTGTGCTGTGGGATGTACTTCTGGACTCCTATTTCATAAAATTCACAAAATTTTTTATATACAGCATTTAAATCTTGTCCTCTAAGCTCATTTTCCCAATCAACTTCTAAGAAATACTTCTTTAGGTCTTGATAATTTCCCTTTTTATAGTTTAGTCTCTTTTTGTAACTGTCTTTGCTGTTTACTATGTCATATGCTATCCTGAAGTTATAATTTAGTACTGCATGATCGCTTTTGCCGAGTGGAGGGTGATATATTAAACTGTCAATGTCATTTTCTTGCCTAGTAAATATTAGATCTAGCACTGAAGGTACATCAAGTCCTCTTTTTCTTAGTGGTTTCCCTCACATGTTGCGTTAAGAAAGAACTCTTGTACGAGATCCAGGAGCTTTTGGTCCCAACAGCTTTCTTGGCTATTTATATCAAGAGTATTCCAATTTATATTTGTATTGAAGTCCCCAGTTCGTATAATTCTTTCCGATTTCTCTTCCATTTTATGTAGCAAGGATCTTATACTTTGAATTGTACTCTCTGCCAGGTCCTCATATTCGTCTCTTTCCCATGTGTTTGATCTGGGTGGCATATACAAATTGGCTACAATTACTTTACCTTCAGATGTGTCGATCTCTACTGCAATCAGTTCTACTTGTGATGGTATATCTAGGTTTATTTCCTTGACTTTTAGATTTTTCTTAGTTAATATTATAATTCCTCCTCCTTTTTTTAAATTTCTGTCTCTTCTCCATATATTGTATTCCTCTAAGTTTAGTATGTCCTTGGTGGTAATTTTGTCTCAGTTAGGCATATTATTTGTGGTTCATTTTCTCTGACATAATCATTCATCTCTAGTAATTTAGATACCATTCCATTCACATTTGAGTACATCAACTTTATCGTCTTGTTTATATACTTGTCATAACATGGTTCTACTAACTTCCTCCTTTTTATTCCATCCTGTTTGTGTACCACTTTCGTACCTGCAATCCTATTACTTTGTAAAAAAATTTCTTCTTGTCCTCTTCTGATCTTCCCTCATTTTTTGTTTTTGCTTCCTCCCTTTTCTCATTCAGTAATTCCAGTTCCTCTTGTGTTAGGCATCTTTTTATCCATACATTTTTGAACTCCTCTTTTTCCATAAGATTCTTTGCATTTTTTAGTATCTCTTCCACAGTGTTTACACTCTGGAAAGTCACCTTTAGAGGTCTTGTCTTGCTTTTCTCGTATTTCCCTAACCTTTTGTGTTCCTCTATGTCTTTACTACAGATTTCCTCTGATACTGTGTGTGTGTGTGTGTGTGTGTGTGTGTTCTTACCTTACCTAATTGTATCTTTACAGGAATGAGTCAAGCTCTCGTACTGTCCCGTGTCTTAAACCATATTTATCGTAGATATCCTTAAATTTGTGAATTGTTTTGGCACACACTATTTCATTCGGTAGTGCATTCCATTGATCAATTGCTCTGTTTGGGAAACTGAATTTCCTTACGTCTTTATCGCCTCTCTTCTTATGCAGTTTTTTGCAGTGTCCTCTTGCTGATGCTTCTCCATATGTTAAGTAATCATTTATGTCTATTTTCTCCTTCCCTGATATGCACTTATATAGCATTATCATGTCACCTCTTTTCCTTCTCTCCTGTAGTGTTGGTAGATTCAGTTTATTTAGTCTTTCTTCGTAGCTTAGGTCCCTTAAGCTTGGTATCCATCTTTTAGCGGCCCTTTGAACTTTTTCAATCTTGTCTATATGCTTTTTGAGATGAGGACTCCAGACTACTGATGCATATTCCAGGGTTGGTCTAATGAATGATGTTATTATCCTTCTTAGCATGTCTTCATTTATGTATGTGAATGCTATTCTCATATTTGCAAGCAGTGTATACATGTTCTGTACCTTCTCGCTGATGTGGTCAGCCGGAGATAGTCTGTTTTTGATAATCACACCTAGGTCTTTCTCTCTTTCTGATGTGTATAGGGTTTTATTTCCTAACTTATAATCCCAATCAGGTCTTTTTCCACTTTTACCAAACTTGATTACATGACACTTGTCCACATTGAATTCCATTTGCCATGTACTACTCCATTCATGAAGTTTATTTAATTCTTCTTGTAGCTCCCTACAAGAATCTGTGCTAGTAATCCTCCTTTGTATTTTTGCATCATCTGCAAACATATTCAGATAGCTCTCATTTCCAGTGTTACTGTTTATATCATTTATGTACACTAAAAACATGATCGGTGCCAGCACCGAACCCTGTGGTACTCCACTAGTCATTTCTTTCCATGATGAGTAGTTTCCTCTTAGTACTGTCCTCATTTCTCTTTTTATGAGAAAGTCTTGCATCCAACAAAACAGTTTGCCTCGAATTCCTCCTTGATGGTACAGTTTCCATAAAAGTCTTTGGTGTGGTACTGTGTCAAAAGCTTTCTTGAAATCTAAATAGATACTGTCCACCCATCCTTCCCTTTCCTGTATTGTGTTTGTTACTCTGTCATAGTAGCTCAACAGATTAGTAACACATGATTTTCCTTTTCTGAAACCAAACTGTCTTTCTGTTATCATACTGTGTTCTTCTAGATGATTTACCCAAGCTTTTCTTATAAGTTTTTCTAAGACCTTGCTTACAACACTGGTCAGTGATACTGGTCGGTAGTTGAGAGGATTTTGTCTATTTCCTTTCTTGAATAAGGGGACAATATTTGCTTTTTCCAAATATCAGGTAGTTTCCCTTGACTCAAGGATTTCTTGAAAATTAAAAATAATGGTTTACTTAACTCCTTTGCACATTCTCGTAACACCCAACATGAAATTTCATCAGGACCACTTGCTTTTCCTCTGTCTAATCTACTTAACTCCTCCTGTATTACTTTTTCTGCTATTTGTATATCTGGTAGTATGTGTGGACATGCGTGTTCCACATAGTCCCTCTCAAAAATTTTTTTCTTCTGTAAAAACTAATTGGAAATTCTTATTTAGTGCTTCACAAATATCTTTCTCTTGTGTATAAGTGATTCCCTCGTCCGTAATGGATTGTATTATATCTTTTACTTTGGTTTTGCTTCTGATATAGCTGTAAAACAGCTTTGGTTGATCACTACTTTTATTTATTATCTCCTCCTCAAACTGTTTTTGGGCTTCCCTCCTTATTCTTGTATAGTCGTTTCTTGCCTGTTTGTAATTATTATACGCCCTTTCACTATTGTATCTTCTGTATCTATTCCACAACAAATCTCTTCTTTCTTTTGATTTTTTACATTCTGTATTGAACCATTTCTGTATTTTCTTATCTGCTTCTTAGTGCTGTGGGATGTACTTCTGGACTCCTATTTCATAAAATTCACAAAATTTTTTATATACAGCATTTAAATCTTGTCCTCTAAGCTCATTTTCCCAATCAACTTCTAAGAAATACTTCTTTAGGTCTTGATAATTTCCCTTTTTATAGTTTAGTCTCTTTTTGTAACTGTCATTGCTGTTTACTATGTCATATGCTATCCTGAAGTAATAATTTAGTACTGCATGATCGCTTTTGCCGAGTGGAGGGTGATATATTAAACTGTCAATGTCATTTTCTTGCCTAGTAAATATTAGATCTAGCACTGAAGGTACATCAAGTCCTCTTTTTCTAGTGGTTTCCCTCACATGTTGCGTTAGGAAGAACTCTTGTACGAGATCCAGGAGCTTTTGGTCCCAACAGCTTTCTTGGCTATTTATATCAAGAGTATTCCAATTTATATTTGTATTGAAGTCCCCAGTTCGTATAATTCTTTCCGATTTCTCTTCCATTTTATGTAGCAAGGATCTTATACTTTGAATTGTACTCTCTGCCAGGTCCTCATATTCGTCTCTTTCCCATGTGTTTGATCTGGGTGGCATATACAAATTGGCTACAATTACTTTACCTTCAGATGTGTCGATCTCTACTGCAATCAGTTCTACTTGTGATGGTATATCTAGGTTTATTTCCTTGACTTTTAGATTTTTCTTAGTTAATATTATAATTCCTCCTCCCTTTTTTAAATTTCTGTCTCTTCTCCATATATTGTATTCCTCTAAGTTTAGTATGTCCTTGGTGGTAATTTTGTCTCAGTTAGGCATATTATTTGTGGTTCATTTTCTCTGACATAATCATTCATCTCTAGTAATTTAGATACCATTCCATCCACATTTGAGTACATCAACTTTATCATCTTGTTTATATACTTGTCATGACATGGTTCTGCTACCTTCCTCCTTTTTATTCCATCCTGTTTGTGTACCACTTTCGTACCTGCAATCCTATTACTTTGTAAAAAAATTTCTTCTTGTCCTCTTCTGATCTTCCCTCATTTTTTGTTTTTGCATCCTCCCTTTTCTCTTTCAGTAATTCCAGTTCCTCTTGTGTTAGGCATCTTTTTATCCATACATTTTTGAACTCCTCTTTTTCCATAAGATTCTTTGCATTTTTTAGTATCTCTTCCACAGTGTTTACACTCTGGAAAGTCACCTTTAGAGGTCTTGTCTTGCTTTTCTCGTATTTCCCTAACCTTTTGTGTTCCTCTATGTCTTTACTACAGATTTCCTCTGATACTGTGTGTGTGTGTGTGTGTGTGTGTGTGTGTGTGTTCTTACCTTACCTAATTGTATCTTTACAGGAATGAGTCAAGCTCTCGTACTGTCCCGTGTCTTAAACCATATTTATCGTACATATCCTTAAATTTGTGAATTGTTTTGGCACACACTATTTCATTCGGTAGTGCATTCCATTGATCAATTGCTCTGTTTGGGAAACTGAATTTCCTTACGTCTTTATCGCCTCTCTTCTTATGCAGTTTTTTGCAGTGTCCTCTTGCTGATGCTTCTCCATATGTTAAGTAATCATTTATGTCTATTTTCTCCTTCCCTGATATGCTCTTATATAGCATTATCATGTCACCTCTTTTCCTTCTCTCCTGTAGTGTTGGTAGATTCAGTTTATTTAGTCTTTCTTCGTAACTTAGGTCCCTTAAGCTTGGTATCCATTTTTTAGCGGCCCTTTGAACTTTTTCAATCTTGTCTATATGCTTTTTGAGATGAGGACTCCAGACTACTGATGCATATTCCAGGGTTGGTCTAATGAATGATGTTATTATCCTTCTTAGCATGTCTTCATTTATGTATGAGAATGCTATTCTCATATTTGCAAGCAGTGTATACATGTTCCGTACCTTCTCGCTGATGTGGTCAGCCGGAGATAGTCTGTTTTTGATAATCACACCTAGGTCTTTCTCTCTTTCTGATGTGTATAGGGTTTTATTTCCTAACTTATAATCCAAATCAAGTCTTTTTCCACTTTTACCAAACTTGATTACATGACACTTGTCCACATTGAATTCCATTTGCCTTGTACTACTCCAGTCATGAAGTTTATTTAATTCTACTTGTAGCTCTTTACAAGAGTGTGTTAGTAATTCTCCTTTGTATTTTTGCATCATCTGCAAACATATTCAGATAGCTCTCATTTCCAGTGTTACTGTTTATATCATTTATATACACTAAAAACATGATTGGTGCCAGCACTAAACCCTGTGGTACTCCACTAGTCACTTCTTTCCATGATGAGTATTATCTTCTTAGTACTGTTCTCATTTCTCTTTTATGAGAAAGTCTTGTATCCAACAAAACAGTTTGCCTCGAATTCCTCCTTGATGGTACAGTTTCCATAAAAGTCTTTAGTGTGGTACTGTGTCAAAAGCTTTCTTGAAATCTAAATAGATACTGTCCACCCATCCTTCCCTTTCCTGTATTGTGTTTGTTACTCTGTCATAGTAGCTCAACAGATTAGTAACACATGATTTTCCTTTTCTGAAACCAAACTGTCTTTCTGTTATCATACTGTGTTCTTCTAGATGATTTACCCAAGCTTTTCTTATAAGTTTTTCTAAGACCTTGCTTACAACACTGGTCAGTGATACTGGTCGGTAGTTGAGAGGATTATGTCTATTTCCTTTCTTGAATAAGGGGACAATATTTGCTTTTTTCCAAATATCAGGTAGTTTCCCTTGACTCAAGGATTTCTTGAAAATTAAAAATAATGGTTTACTTAACTCCTTTGCACATTCTCGTAACACCCAACATGAAATTTCATCAGGACCACTTGCTTTTCCTCTGTCTAATCTACTTAACTCCTCCTGTATTACTTTTTCTGCTATTTGTATATCTGGTAGTATGTGTGGACATGCGTGTTCCACATAGTCCCTCTCAAAATTTTTTCTTCTGTAAAAACTAATTGGAAATTCTTATTTAGTGATTCACAAATATCTTTCTCTTGTGTATAAGTGATTCCCTCGTCCGTAATGGATTGTATTATATCTTTTACTTTGGTTTTGCTTCTGATATAGCTGTAAAACAGCTTTGGTTGATCACTACTTTTATTTATTATCTCCTCAAACTGTTTTTGGGCTTCCTCCTTATTCTTGTATAGTCGTTTCTTGCCTGTTTGTAATTATTATACGCCCTTTCACTATTGTGTCTTCTATATCTATTCCACAACAAATCTCTTCTTTCTTTTGATTTTTTACATTCTGTATTGAACCATTTCTGTATTTTCTTATCTGCTTCTTTGTGCTGTGGGATGTACTTCTGGACTCCTATTTCATAAAATTCACAAAATTTTTTATATACAGCATTTAAATCTTGTCCTCTAAGCTCATTTTCCCAATCAACTTCTAAGAAATACTTCTTTAGGTCTTGATAATTTCCCTTTTTATAGTTTAGTCTCTTTTTGTAACTGTCATTGCTGTTTACTATGTCATATGCTATCCTGAAGTTATAATTTAGTACTGCATGATCGCTTTTGCCGAGTGGAGGGTGATATATTAAACTGTCAATGTCATTTTCTTGCCTAGTAAATATTAGATCTAGCACTGAAGGTACATCAAGTCCTCTTTTTTTAGTGGTTTCCCTCACATGTTGCGTTAAGAAAAACTCTTGTACGAGATCCAGGAGCTTTTGGTCCCAACAGCTTTCTTGGCTATTTATATCTAGAGTATTCCAATTTATATTTGTATTGAAGTCCCTAGTTCGTATAATTCTTTCCGATTTCTCTTCCATTTTATGTAGCAAGGATCTTATACTTTGAATTGTACTCTCTGCCAGGTCCTCATATTCGTCTCTTTCCCATGTGTTTGATCTGGATGGCATATACAAATTGGCTACAATTACTTTACCTTCAGATGTGTCGATCTCTACTGCAATCAGTTCTACTTGTGATGGTATATCTAGGTTTATTTCCTTGACTTTTAGATTTTTCTTAGTTAATATTATAATTCCTCCTCCTTTTTTTAAATTTCTGTCTCTTCTCCATATATTGTATTCCTCTAAGTTTAGTATGTCCTTGGTGGTAATTTTGTCTCAGTTAGGCATATTATTTGTGGTTCATTTTCTCTGACATAATCATTCATCTCTAGTAATTTAGATACCATTCCATTCACATTTGAGTACATCAACTTTATCGTCTTGTTTATATACTTGTCATAACATGGTTCTACTAACTTCCTCCTTTTTATTCCATCCTGTTTGTGTACCACTTTCGTACCTGCAATCCTATTACTTTGTAAAAAAATTTCTTCTTGTCCTCTTCTGATCTTCCCTCATTTTTTGTTTTTGCTTCCTCCCTTTTCTCATTCAGTAATTCCAGTTCCTCTTGTGTTAGGCATCTTTTTATCCATACATTTTTTAACTCTTTTTCCATAAGATTCTTTGCATTTTTTAGTATCTCTTCCACAGTGTTAACACTCTGGAAAGTCACCTTTAGAGGTCTTGTCTTGCTTTTCTCGTATTTCCCTAACCTTTTTTGTTCCTCTATGTCTTTACTACAGATTTCCTCTGATACTGTGTGTGTGTGTGTGTGTTCTTAACTTACCTAATTGTATCTTTACAGGAATGAGTCAAGCTCGTACTGTCCCGTGTCTTAAACCATATTTATCGTAGATATCCTTAAATTTGTGAATTGTTTTGGCACACACTATTTCATTCGGTAGTGCATTCCATTGATCAATTGCTCTGTTTGGGAAACTGAATTTCCTTACGTCTTTATCGCCTCTCTTCTTATGCAGTTTTTTGCAGTGTCCTCTTGCTGATGCTTCTCCATATGTTAAGTAATCATTTATGTCTATTTTCTCCTTCCCTGATATGCACTTATATAGCATTATCATGTCACCTCTTTTCCTTCTCTCCTGTAGTGTTGGTAGATTCAGTTTATTTAGTCTTTCTTCGTAGCTTAGGTCCCTTAAGCTTGGTATCCATCTTTTAGCGGCCCTTTGAACTTTTTCAATCTTGTCTATATGCTTTTTGAGATGAGGACTCCAGACTACTGATGCATATTCCAGGGTTGGTCTAATGAATGATGTTATTATCCTTCTTAGCATGTCTTCATTTATGTATGTGAATGCTATTCTCATATTTGCAAGCAGTGTATACATGTTCTGTACCTTCTCGCTGATGTGGTCAGCCGGAGATAGTCTGTTTTTGATAATCACACCTAGGTCTTTCTCTCTTTCTGATGTGTATAGGGTTTTATTTCCTAACTTATAATCCCAATCAGGTCTTTTTCCACTTTTACCAAACTTGATTACATGACACTTGTCCACATTGAATTCCATTTGCCATGTACTACTCCATTCATGAAGTTTATTTAATTCTTCTTGTAGCTCCCTACAAGAATCTGTGCTAGTAATCCTCCTTTGTATTTTTGCATCATCTGCAAACATATTCAGATAGCTCTCATTTCCAGTGTTACTGTTTATATCATTTATGTACACTAAAAACATGATCGGTGCCAGCACCGAACCCTGTGGTACTCCACTAGTCATTTCTTTCCATGATGAGTAGTTTCCTCTTAGTACTGTCCTCATTTCTCTTTTTATGAGAAAGTCTTGCATCCAACAAAACAGTTTGCCTCGAATTCCTCCTTGATGGTACAGTTTCCATAAAAGTCTTTGGTGTGGTACTGTGTCAAAAGCTTTCTTGAAATCTAAATAGATACTGTCCACCCATCCTTCCCTTTCCTGTATTGTGTTTGTTACTCTGTCATAGTAGCTCAACAGATTAGTAACACATGATTTTCCTTTTCTGAAACCAAACTGTCTTTCTGTTATCATACTGTGTTCTTCTAGATGATTTACCCAAGCTTTTCTTATAAGTTTTTCTAAGACCTTGCTTACAACACTGGTCAGTGATACTGGTCGGTAGTTGAGAGGATTTTGTCTATTTCCTTTCTTGAATAAGGGGACAATATTTGCTTTTTTCCAAATATCAGGTAGTTTCCCTTGACTCAAGGATTTCTTGAAAATTAAAAATAATGGTTTACTTAACTCCTTTGCACATTCTCGTAACACCCAACATGAAATTTCATCGGGACCACTTGCTTTTCCTCTGTCTAATCTACTTAACTCCTCCTGTATTACTTTTTCTGCTATTTGTATATCTGGTAGTATGTGTGGACATGCGTGTTCCACATAGTCCCTCTCAAAAATTTTTTTCTTCTGTAAAAACTAATTGGAAATTCTTATTTAGTGCTTCACAAATATCTTTCTCTTGTGTATAAGTGATTCCCTCGTCCGTAATGGATTGTATTATATCTTTTACTTTGGTTTTGCTTCTGATATAGCTGTAAAACAGCTTTGGTTGATCACTACTTTTATTTATTATCTCCTCCTCAAACTGTTTTTGGGCTTCCCTCCTTATTCTTGTATAGTCGTTTCTTGCCTGTTTGTAATTAT
Source organism: Coenobita brevimanus (assembly GCF_032717465.1). Taxonomy (NCBI): domain Eukaryota; kingdom Metazoa; phylum Arthropoda; class Malacostraca; order Decapoda; family Coenobitidae; genus Coenobita; species Coenobita brevimanus. The sequence continues at coordinate 3,992 of NW_027642553.1, read as the reverse complement.
TATACGCCCTTTCACTATTGTATCTTCTGTATCTATTCCACAACAAATCTCTTCTTTCTTTTGATTTTTTACATTCTGTATTGAACCATTTCTGTATTTTCTTATCTGCTTCTTAGTGCTGTGGGATGTACTTCTGGACTCCTATTTCATAAAATTCACAAAATTTTTTATATACAGCATTTAAATCTTGTCCTCTAAGCTCATTTTCCCAATCAACTTCTAAGAAATACTTCTTTAGGTCTTGATAATTTCCCTTTTTATAGTTTAGTCTCTTTTTGTAACTGTCATTGCTGTTTACTATGTCATATGCTATCCTGAAGTAATAATTTAGTACTGCATGATCGCTTTTGCCGAGTGGAGGGTGATATATTAAACTGTCAATGTCATTTTCTTGCCTAGTAAATATTAGATCTAGCACTGAAGGTACATCAAGTCCTCTTTTTCTAGTGGTTTCCCTCACATGTTGCGTTAGGAAGAACTCTTGTACGAGATCCAGGAGCTTTTGGTCCCAACAGCTTTCTTGGCTATTTATATCTATAGTATTCCAATTTATATTTGTATTGAAGTCCCCAGTTCGTATAATTCTTTCCGATTTCTCTTCCATTTTATGTAGCAAGGATCTTATACTTTGAATTGTACTCTCTGCCAGGTCCTCATATTCGTCTCTTTCCCATGTGTTTGATCTGGGTGGCATATACAAATTGGCTACAATTACTTTACCTTCAGATGTGTCGATCTCTACTGCAATCAGTTCTACTTGTGATGGTATATCTAGGTTTATTTCCTTGACTTTTAGATTTTTCTTAGTTAATATTATAATTCCTCCTCCCTTTTTTAAATTTCTGTCTCTTCTCCATATATTGTATTCCTCTAAGTTTAGTATGTCCTTGGTGGTAATTTTGTCTCAGTTAGGCATATTATTTGTGGTTCATTTTCTCTGACATAATCATTCATCTCTAGTAATTTAGATACCATTCCATCCACATTTGAGTACATCAACTTTATCATCTTGTTTATATACTTGTCATGACATGGTTCTGCTACCTTCCTCCTTTTTATTCCATCCTGTTTGTGTACCACTTTCGTACCTGCAATCCTATTACTTTGTAAAAAAATTTCTTCTTGTCCTCTTCTGATCTTCCCTCATTTTTTGTTTTTGCATCCTCCCTTTTCTCTTTCAGTAATTCCAGTTCCTCTTGTGTTAGGCATCTTTTTATCCATACATTTTTGAACTCCTCTTTTTCCATAAGATTCTTTGCATTTTTTAGTATCTCTTCCACAGTGTTTACACTCTGGAAAGTCACCTTTAGAGGTCTTGTCTTGCTTTTCTCGTATTTCCCTAACCTTTTGTGTTCCTCTATGTCTTTACTACAGATTTCCTCTGATACTGTGTGTGTGTGTGTGTGTGTGTGTGTGTGTGTGTGTTCTTACCTTACCTAATTGTATCTTTACAGGAATGAGTCAAGCTCTCGTACTGTCCCGTGTCTTAAACCATATTTATCGTACATATCCTTAAATTTGTGAATTGTTTTGGCACACACTATTTCATTCGGTAGTGCATTCCATTGATCAATTGCTCTGTTTGGGAAACTGAATTTCCTTACGTCTTTATCGCCTCTCTTCTTATGCAGTTTTTTGCAGTGTCCTCTTGCTGATGCTTCTCCATATGTTAAGTAATCATTTATGTCTATTTTCTCCTTCCCTGATATGCACTTATATAGCATTATCATGTCACCTCTTTTCCTTCTCTCCTGTAGTGTTGGTAGATTCAGTTTATTTAGTCTTTCTTCGTAACTTAGGTCCCTTAAACTTGGTATCCATCTTCTAGCGGCCCTTTGAACTTTTTCAATCTTGTCTATATGCTTTTTGAGATGAGGACTCCAGACTACTGATGCATATTCCAGGGTTGGTCTAATGAATGATGTTATTATCCTTCTTAGCATGTCTTCATTTATGTATGTGAATGCTATTCTCATATTTGCAAGCAGTGTATACATGTTCCGTACCTTCTCGCTGATGTGGTCAGCCGGAGATAGTCTGTTTTTGATAATCACACCTAGGTCTTTCTCTCTTTCTGATGTGTATAGGGTTTTATTTCCTAACTTATAATCCATATCAGGTCTTTTTCCACTTTTACCAAACTTGATTACATGACACTTGTCAACATTGTATTCCATTTGCCTTGTACTACTCCAGTCATGAAGTTTATTTAATTCTTCTTGTAGCTCTTTACAAGAATCTGTTAGTAATCCTCCTTTGTATTTTTGCATCATCTGCAAACATATTCAGATAGCTCTCATTTCCAGTGTTACTGTTTATATCATTTATATACACTAAAAACATGATCGGTGCCAGCACCGAAACCCTGTGGTACTCCACTAGTCATTTCTTTCCATGATGAGTAGTTTCCTCTTAGTACTGTCCTCATTTCTCTTTTTATGAGAAAGTCTTGCATCCAACAAAACAGTTTGCCTCGAATTCCTCCTTGATGGTACAGTTTCCATAAAAGTCTTTGGTGTGGTACTGTGTCAAAAGCTTTCTTGAAATCTAAATAGATACTGTCCACCCATCCTTCCCTTTCCTGTATTGTGTTTGTTACTCTGTCATAGTAGCTCAACAGATTAGTAACACATGATTTTCCTTTTCTGAAACCAAACTGTCTTTCTGTTATCATACTGTGTTCTTCTAGATGATTTACCCAAGCTTTTCTTATAAGTTTTTCTAAGACCTTGCTTACAACACTGGTCAGTGATACTGGTCGGTAGTTGAGAGGATTATGTCTATTTCCTTTCTTGAATAAGGGGACAATATTTGCTTTTTTCCAAATATCAGGTAGTTTCCCTTGACTCAAGGATTTCTTGAAAATTAAAAATAATGGTTTACTTAACTCCTTTGCACATTCTCGTAACACCCAACATGAAATTTCATCAGGACCACTTGCTTTTCCTCTGTCTAATCTACTTAACTCCTCCTGTATTACTTTTTCTGCTATTTGTATATCTGGTAGTATGTGTGGACATGCGTGTTCCACATAGTCCCTCTCAAAATTTTTTTCTTCTGTAAAAACTAATTGGAAATTCTTATTTAGTGATTCACAAATATCTTTCTCTTGTGTATAAGTGATTCCCTCGTCCGTAATGGATTGTATTATATCTTTTACTTTGGTTTTGCTTCTGATATAGCTGTAAAACAGCTTTGGTTGATCACTACTTTTATTTATTATCTCCTCCTCAAACTGTTTTTGGGCTTCCCTCCTTATTCTTGTATAGTCGTTTCTTGCCTGTTTGTAATTATTATACGCCCTTTCACTATTGTGTCTTCTGTATCTATTCCACAACAAATCTCTTCTTTCTTTTGATTTTTTACATTCTGTATTGAACCATTTCTGTATTTTCTTATCTGCTTCTTTGTGCTGTGGGATGTACTTCTGGACTCCTATTTCATAAAATTCACAAAATTTTTTATATACAGCATTTAAATCTTGTCCTCTAAGCTCATTTTCCCAATCAACTTCTAAGAAATACTTCTTTAGGTCTTGATAATTTCCCTTTTTATAGTTTAGTCTCTTTTTGTAACTGTCATTGCTGTTTACTATGTCATATGCTATCCTGAAGTTATAATTTAGTACTGCATGATCGCTTTTGCCGAGTGGAGGGTGATATATTAAACTGTCAATGTCATTTTCTTGCCTAGTAAATATTAGATCTAGCACTGAAGGTACATCAAGTCCTCTTTTTCTTAGTGGTTTCCCTCACATGTTGCGTTAGGAAAAACTCTTGTACGAGATCCAGGAGCTTTTGGTCCCAACAGCTTTCTTGGCTATTTATATCAAGAGTATTCCAATTTATATTTGTATTGAAGTCCCTAGTTCGTATAATTCTTTCCGATTTCTCTTCCATTTTATGTAGCAAGGATCTTATACTTTGAATTGTACTCTCTGCCAGGTCCTCATATTCGTCTCTTTCCCATGTGTTTGATCTGGATGGCATATA
>NW_027642552.1:0-4995 GCF_032717465.1 Coenobita brevimanus | reverse complement strand
CAAATTGGCTACAATTACTTTACCTTCAGATGTGTCGATCTCTACTGCAATCAGTTCTACTTGTGATGGTATATCTAGGTTTATTTCCTTGACTTTTAGATTTTTCTTAGTTAATATTATAATTCCTCCTCCTTTTTTTAAATTTCTGTCTCTTCTCCATATATTGTATTCCTCTAAGTTTAGTATGTCCTTGGTGGTAATTTTGTCTCAGTTAGGCATATTATTTGTGGTTCATTTTCTCTGACATAATCATTCATCTCTAGTAATTTAGATACCATTCCATTCACATTTGAGTACATCAACTTTATCGTCTTGTTTATATACTTGTCATAACATGGTTCTACTAACTTCCTCCTTTTTATTCCATCCTGTTTGTGTACCACTTTCGTACCTGCAATCCTATTACTTTGTAAAAAAAATTTCTTCTTGTCCTCTTCTGATCTTCCCTCATTTTTTGTTTTTGCTTCCTCCCTTTTCTCATTCAGTAATTCCAGTTCCTCTTGTGTTAGGCATCTTTTTATCCATACATTTTTTAACTCTTTTTCCATAAGATTCTTTGCATTTTTTAGTATCTCTTCCACAGTGTTAACACTCTGGAAAGTCACCTTTAGAGGTCTTGTCTTGCTTTTCTCGTATTTCCCTAACCTTTTTTGTTCCTCTATGTCTTTACTACAGATTTCCTCTGATACTGTGTGTGTGTGTGTGTGTGTGTGTGTGTTCTTACCTTACCTAATTGTATCTTTACAGGAATGAGTCAAGCTCTCGTACTGTCCCGTGTCTTAAACCATATTTATCGTAGATATCCTTAAATTTGTGAATTGTTTTGGCACACACTATTTCATTCGGTAGTGCATTCCATTGATCAATTGCTCTGTTTGGGAAACTGAATTTCCTTACGTCTTTATCGCCTCTCTTCTTATGCAGTTTTTTGCAGTGTCCTCTTGCTGATGCTTCTCCATATGTTAAGTAATCATTTATGTCTATTTTCTCCTTCCCTGATATGCACTTATATAGCATTATCATGTCACCTCTTTTCCTTCTCTCCTGTAGTGTTGGTAGATTCAGTTTATTTAGTCTTTCTTCGTATCTTAGGTCCCTTAAGCTTGGTATCCATCTTTTAGCGGCCCTTTGAACTTTTTCAATCTTGTCTATATGCTTTTTGAGATGAGGACTCCAGACTACTGATGCATATTCCAGGGTTGGTCTAATGAATGATGTTATTATCCTTCTTAGCATGTCTTCATTTATGTATGTGAATGCTATTCTCATATTTGCAAGCAGTGTATACATGTTCTGTACCTTCTCGCTGATGTGGTCAGCCGGAGATAGTCTGTTTTTGATAATCACACCTAGGTCTTTCTCTCTTTCTGATGTGTATAGGGTTTTATTTCCTAACTTATAATCCCAATCAGGTCTTTTTCCACTTTTACCAAACTTGATTACATGACACTTGTCCACATTGAATTCCATTTGCCTTGTACTACTCCATTCATGAAGTTTATTTAATTCTTCTTGTAGCTCCCTACAAGAATCTGTGCTAGTAATCCTCCTTTGTATTTTTGCATCATCTGCAAACATATTCAGATAGCTCTCATTTCCAGTGTTACTGTTTATATCATTTATATACACTAAAAACATGATCGGTGCCAGCACCGAACCCTGTGGTACTCCACTAGTCACTTTCTTTCCATGATGAGTATTATCTTCTTAGTACTGTCCGCATTTCTCTTTTTATGAGAAAGTCTTGCATCCAACAAAACAGTTTGCCTCGAATTCCTCCTTGATGGTACAGTTTCCATAAAAGTCTTTGGTGTGGTACTGTGTCAAAAGCTTTCTTGAAATCTAAATAGATACTGTCCACCCATCCTTCCCTTTCCTGTATTGTGTTTGTTACTCTGTCATAGTAGCTCAACAGATTAGTAACACATGATTTTCCTTTTCTGAAACCAAACTGTCTTTCTGTTATCATACTGTGTTCTTCTAGATGATTTACCCAAGCTTTTCTTATAAGTTTTTCTAAGACCTTGCTTACAACACTGGTCAGTGATACTGGTCGGTAGTTGAGAGGATTTTGTCTATTTCCTTTCTTGAATAAGGGGACAATATTTGCTTTTTTCCAAATATCAGGTAGTTTCCCTTGACTCAAGGATTTCTTGAAAATTAAAAATAATGGTTTACTTAACTCCTTTGCACATTCTCGTAACACCCAACATGAAATTTCATCGGGACCACTTGCTTTTCCTCTGTCTAATCTACTTAACTCCTCCTGTATTACTTTTTCTGCTATTTGTATATCTGGTAGTATGTGTGGACATGCGTGTTCCACATAGTCCCTCTCAAAAATTTTTTTTTTTTCTGTAAAAACTAATTGGAAATTCTTATTTAGTGCTTCACAAATATCTTTCTCTTGTGTATAAGTGATTCCCTCGTCCGTAATGGATTGTATTATATCTTTTACTTTGGTTTTGCTTCTGATATAGCTGTAAAACAGCTTTGGTTGATCACTACTTTTATTTATTATCTCCTCCTCAAACTGTTTTTGGGCTTCCCTCCTTATTCTTGTATAGTCGTTTCTTGCCTGTTTGTAATTATTATACGCCCTTTCACTATTGTATCTTCTGTATCTATTCCACAACAAATCTCTTCTTTCTTTTGATTTTTTACATTCTGTATTGAACCATTTCTGTATTTTCTTATCTGCTTCTTAGTGCTGTGGGATGTACTTCTGGACTCCTATTTCATAAAATTCACAAAATTTTTTATATACAGCATTTAAATCTTGTCCTCTAAGCTCATTTTCCCAATCAACTTCTAAGAAATACTTCTTTAGGTCTTGATAATTTCCCTTTTTATAGTTTAGTCTCTTTTTGTAACTGTCATTGCTGTTTACTATGTCATATGCTATCCTGAAGTAATAATTTAGTACTGCATGATCGCTTTTGCCGAGTGGAGGGTGATATATTAAACTGTCAATGTCATTTTCTTGCCTAGTAAATATTACATCTAGCACTGAAGGTACATCAAGTCCTCTTTTTCTAGTGGTTTCCCTCACATGTTGCGTTAGGAAGAACTCTTGTACGAGATCCAGGAGCTTTTGGTCCCAACAGCTTTCTTGGCTATTTATATCAAGAGTATTCCAATTTATATTTGTATTGAAGTCCCCAGTTCGTATAATTCTTTCCGATTTCTCTTCCATTTTATGTAGCAAGGATCTTATACTTTGAATTGTACTCTCTGCCAGGTCCTCATATTCGTCTCTTTCCCATGTGTTTGATCTGGGTGGCATATACAAATTGGCTACAATTACTTTACCTTCAGATGTGTCGATCTCTACTGCAATCAGTTCTACTTGTGATGGTATATCTAGGTTTATTTCCTTGACTTTTAGATTTTTCTTAGTTAATATTATAATTCCTCCTCCCTTTTTTAAATTTCTGTCTCTTCTCCATATATTGTATTCCTCTAAGTTTAGTATGTCCTTGGTGGTAATTTTGTCTCAGTTAGGCATATTATTTGTGGTTCATTTTCTCTGACATAATCATTCATCTCTAGTAATTTAGATACCATTCCATCCACATTTGAGTACATCAACTTTATCATCTTGTTTATATACTTGTCATAACATGGTTCTACTAACTTCCTCCATTTTCTTCCATCCTGTTTGTGTACCACGTTCGTACCTGCAATCCTATTACTTTGTAAAAAATTTCTTCTTGTCCTCTTCTGATCTTCCCTCATTTTTTGTTTTTGCTTCCTCCCTTTTCTCATTCAGTAATTCCAGTTCCTCTTGTGTTAGGCATCTTTTTATCCATACATTTTTTAACTCTTTTTCCATAAGATTCTTTGCATTTTTTAGTATCTCTTCCACAGTGTTAACACTCTGGAAAGTCACCTTTAGAGGTCTTGTCTTGCTTTTCTCGTATTTCCCTAACCTTTTTTGTTCCTCTATGTCTTTACTACAGATTTCCTCTGATACTGTGTGTGTGTGTGTGTGTTCTTAACTTACCTAATTGTATCTTTACAGGAATTAGTCAAGCTCGTACTGTCCCGTGTCTTAAACCATATTTATCGTACATATCCTTAAATTTGTGAATTGTTTTGGCACACACTATTTCATTCGGTAGTGCATTCCATTGATCAATTGCTCTGTTTGGGAAACTGAATTTCCTTACGTCTTTATCGCCTTTCTTCTTATGCAGTTTTTTGCAGTGTCCTCTTGCTGATGCTTCTCCATATGTTAAGTAATCATTTATGTCTATTTTCTCCTTCCCTGATATGCACTTATATAGCATTATCATGTCACCTCTTTTCCTTCTCTCCTGTAGTGTTGGTAGATTCAGTTTATTTAGTCTTTCTTCGTAGCTTAGGTCCCTTAAGCTTGGTATCCATCTTTTAGCGGCCCTTTGAACTTTTTCAATCTTGTCTATATGCTTTTTGAGATGAGGACTCCAGACTACTGATGCATATTCCAGGGTTGGTCTAATGAATGATGTTATTATCCTTCTTAGCATGTCTTCATTTATGTATGTGAATGCTATTCTCATATTTGCTAGCAGTGTATACATGTTCTGTACCTTCTCGCTGATGTGGTCAGCCGGAGATAGTCTGTTTTTGATAATCACACCTAGGTCTTTCTCTCTTTCTGATGTGTATAGGGTTTTATTTCCTAACTTATAATCCAAATCAAGTCTTTTTCCACTTTTACCAAACTTGATTACATGACACTTGTCCACATTGAATTCCATTTGCCATGTACTACTCCAGTCATGAAGTTTATTTAATTCTACTTGTAGCTCTTTACAAGAGTGTGTTAGTAATTCTCCTTTGTATTTTTGCATCATCTGCAAACATATTCAGATAGCTCTCATTTCCAGTGTTACTGTTTATATCATTTATGTACACTAGAAACATGATTGGTGCCAGCACCGATCCCTGTGGTACTCCACTAGTCACTTCATTCAATGATGAGTATTTTCTTCTTAGTACTGTTCTCAT
>NW_027642551.1:0-24990 GCF_032717465.1 Coenobita brevimanus | reverse complement strand
GCTATTCCATAAGTCTATACTTCTGTAAGGAAAGCTATATTTCTTGGTATCCTTCAAGCAGCTTGACTTTTTCAATTTCATTCCGTGTCCTCTTGTTGCTCTCTTATCCCATACAAACAGATCTTCTTTGTCAATTTTATCTAGCTTTAAACTCGTTTAAGTTTTTAGACTGGACGATCTCTTTGTCCAGGCTATTCCATAAGTCTATACTTCTGTAAGGAAAGCTATATTTCTTGGTATCCTTCAAGCAGCTTGATTTTTCAATTTCATTCCGTGTCCTCTTGTTGCTCTCTTATCCCATACAAACAGATCTTCTTTGTCAATTTTATCTACTCCCATCATGGTCCTGAACACTGCAATCATGTCTCCCCTTTTTCTCCTTTCCTCTAAGGAAGGCAAATCCAGTTTTTCCAGCCTCTCTCTGTATGACAGGTCTGTCAGACTGGGGTCCATCTTGGTTGCTGTTCTTTGTATTCTCTCAATCTTGTTTATATCTTTCTTTTTGTGTGGGGACCACACTACCACTGCATATTCTAACCTGGGGCGGATCATGGCCACTATCAATTTTTTCATCATCTCCTCATCCATATAATGAAATGCTACTCTTATGTTAGTCAAGAGTTTATAAGTCTCTCCAACTATCTTGTTAATGTGCTTTTCTGGTGACAAACTATCTTGGACCAGCACTCCCAAATCTTTCTCTTCTCTCGTTTTTGTGATTAATTCATTACCCAACAAATAATTCAGTGATAGCCTCCTGGTACTTTTACCCATTTCCAATATTTTACATTTCTTTACATTAAATTTCATTTCCCCGTCCGGCTCCAATTGTGTATCCTATCCAAATCCTCCTGCAGTATTTTACAATCCTCCTCGACCTCTACCTTCCTCAAGATCTTTACATCATCAGCAAACAGACTTGCATAACTGTTCACTCCATCTACCACATCGGCGCCAACACCGAGCCTTGAGGGACTCCACTTGTTACTTCCCTCCATCCAGACATCCTATCCTTTATTACTGTCCTCATTTGTCTGTCTCTCAAAAAGTCTCTCATCCATTCCAGAAGTTTCCCCTTCAGTCCTCCTATATATTCTATTTTCCACATTAGTCTCTCATGAGGTACCTTGTCAAAGGCCTTCTCTAAATCTAAGTACACACAATCCACCCAACCATCTCTCTCCTGTACCACGTCAATCGCTCTTGAGTAAAAGCTCAACAAGTTAGAAATACATGACCTTCCACTTCTGAATCCAAACTGACATTCAGCCAAAATATTCATCTCTTCCAGATATTTTATCCATCTGTCTTTCAGGATTCTCCCACACAATTTTGCGACCATGCTGGTTAGGGACACTGGTCTATAATTCAGGGGTTCTTCCCTGTTTCCTCCTTTGTAAATTGGTACCACATTTGCCCTCTTCAATTCTTGTGGCACTTTCCCCTCTTCCAGTGAGCATACGATTAAACTGTGAATTTTATCCGCCAGTTGTTCTTTGCATTCCTTCAGTACCCAATTAGAAATTCCATCAGGTCCTGGGGCTTTCCTTACATCTTGAGTTTCCAGTAATTTATATACTTCCTGTACCTCCACTTTTATATCTTTTATCACCGGAACATTTCTAATCACTCCCTCCCTTTCCACAAGCTCCTTTTCTTTAGTGAAAACTGACTGGAAACGTTTGTTCATTATTTCTGCTTGCATTGCCGCATCCTTAAAGACCTCTCCTTCTACTTTCAATTTGGTGATTCCTTCCTTTTGTTTCAGTTTACCATTAACAAATGTATAAAACAGTTTGGGTCCATCCTTGCATTTGTCTATTATACCTTTTTCAAAATTCCTTTCTTCTTCTCTACGTATTCTTGTGTATTCATTTCTTGTTCTTTTATATTCTTCCTTTGTTCTGTTGTTACCTCTCTTTCTCCAAGTGTTCCACGCCTTATCTCTCTCCTTTTTTGCGATCATACACCTTCTATTAAACCACTCCTTTTTCCTGTTTTCTTTCCCTCTTACTCTTGGTACAAATTTCTCCACTCCCAAATTATAGAGGTCTAGAAAGATATCCCACTTCCTCTGTACTGTATCTATCTTGTTTCTCTGAATTTTCTCCAATCCACATTTTCAAAAAAGTTTCTCAATCCTGTAAAATTTGCTTTCCCAAAGTTGTATCTTCCCTGTCTATGAAGCTCGTCTCTTGGCTCGACGTTCCCTATTAACATCTGGAACTCAATGACCACATGATCACTTTTTCCTAAAGGGCAGAGATATTTCAATGATTCTATTACATCGGGTTCTTTGGTGAACAGTAAATCTAACCTTGCTGGTGTGTCCTCACCTCGAAACCGTGTCTCTCCTTTGACCCATTGTGTCATAACATTATTCATTATTATATTTAATAACATAATGCCCCACGAATCCTCGCCGCCTCCCGAGTACCATTCCTCCCAGTTCACCTCTTTACAGTTAGTCACCCACCAAAATTATATTATTGCTTTTCTCAATTATTTTTTGCAAATAGCTAGCCATATCTGACAACATCTCATGGTTTTCGTCATCCTGCCATGCTCTCGTCTTTGGGGGAACATACACTACCGCCATATCTCTCTTAACATTCTCTCCAGTTTCTAATTTCATATATATCACTTCAGCCCTGCCTTCTCCCATTTCCACAGTATCTACATTTATGTTGTTCTTCACTGCCATCATCACTCCTCCTCCCTTTTTTTCTTTTCTGTCTTTTCTCCACAGTTTGTATTTACCATCTCCCAAATGAACATCAATATCTTCTTTTAATTTGGTTTCTACAAAGCACATGACATCAGGTTCATGTTCTCTCAAGAAATCGTTAATTTCGATCCTTGTCGATATGAAACCATCAACATTAGTATATATCACCTTCAAATTATTTTTGACGTTTTTAATACCCTCTTCTCTCCTACTCTCTCTCCGTACCACTTCCTCAACTTCTGATCTTTCACAGCCATCCCTCTTAGTTTCCTTCACTTCTATTTCCTTAAATACCACTTCCTTACATTCATATCCAATACTCTCCAAAAAAAGTATTACATTCTTCCTCTGTCCTCTTATCATTTTTTCCCTTTACTTCTTCCTTTAATGATTTTAAAACTTCTCTTTCTTCTTCATTCAGATCTTTTCTTATTATACTATTTTCCATCCCCGCCTCTTTGCTTAATTTCCAGGTCACTTTAAGTATCTCATTTATTACACTTTCTGATGTAAACTTGACTCTCATTGGTCTTGTTTCCCCATTCTTATAAGGCCCTATCCTCCTTACTTCCTCAATTTCTTTTACCCACTTGTCTCCTTCGGGGTCAATCTTGCCTAATATTCCTCTCACCAGGTTCGTGTCTCTCTCGAGTCTTACGAACCTAACCTTTTCTTCCTCTTCCCTGTTTCCAAATATTACCACACATCTGTTCCTTTCTACAGTTTCTCTCACTATTTTCTTTTTCTTCTTCAGTATTTTCACTACATTTTCTTCCATTTTTTTTCTTGTTCATTTCCCTGTCTTCCTGGATGATCTCTCTTAAGCTGACCACTTCTTTCTGTTCTTCTTCTACGTGTGCCCACTTTGCCTTATGCTCTTCTAATACACTACTCACCTTCTCCGCTTTATTAGTACTCTCTTCTAGTTTCCTCCTCAATTCAACATTTTCATGCTTCAAATTTCTAATCTCTTCATTGGCTGTTTCATTGGATTGAATCAGACTCTGTATGGTAGTATCCGTATTTTCAGACACATCCTTTATCACTAGATTCTCTACTTTCTTTTCAAGTTCACTAATCCTCATAATTAATGTTTTAACCAGGTCCATGACATTGGTATTTGTATCAAATCCTTGAAATTCGAGTCCCTCATTGTTTACATTTTCGGCCATGTTTGATGTTGGTTAAGTACCAAAACAGCTGTTACCGAAAAAAACTACAAACATTCATGTATACTCTAGCCAATAAATCTTTACATTTTTGGTGTGTGTGTGTGTGTGTGTGTGTGTGTGTGTGAGAGAGAGAGAGAGAGAGAGAGAGAGAGAGAGAGACTGGTGTAAGAGAGGGTGTACGTGCATAAAATGACCTAATAAGTGTTTGGTATTATGTCTGTTCAGTGTACGATGGTGGATGAGTGTGCATGTTGTGTGTGTGATTAAGACTGACTTGCATGACTGTGAGTATGAATATGTGCATATAGAAAAGAGGAATATGAGAGTACAGTAGGCCTGGACCTGGAGAGGTGGCGTCTTCGCCGTGGGTCTACCCCCTAGAGGCTGTCAAAGCAGAAGAGGACAGCATAGGTGCCAAACCACCGCAAACCCCTCCGGCCCCTCATGGGGCCCGAGAACCTGGGAGTGGCTTCGGTCACCCGGGCAAGTACCACATCTCTCAACACAGCACATACAACACTGGCTCAGGCAGCTATTCGGCCCCAGCCCTGAGGGCCAGACTCCTGCCCCAAGCCCTGAAAGCGCGGGACCCATCGCCACCAGCAGCCCCAGACGAGAGAGGACACCCCTACGCATGATCCCGTGGCCCCTGAATACAGAGGCCCCTGGCGGAACTCAGCCTCGTCAGTAGTGAGGCTGAGTCACCTCCGCCGCCCTTGTACCTGACCGCCACTATGTCAAGACCCGAAAGTGAGTGACAATGAAAGCACAGTGTCCGTGACATAGTGAAGTAAGGGCAGAGCAGTGAGTTAACAGAATACGGTAAGTCAGTGAGAAAAGCATCAGTAATAATATAAAAGAGTGGTGGAATAAGCAAGGTAACAGGAAACAGTGAACACGGCAAGGCAGTGAAATACAGGTCTATCTCAGTGAACACGCTACCAGATGGTGACATCGCCTCACACTAAGATCATACGGAGGCCCCAGTGCAAAAGTAATAATTAACGACCTGACCAACAAACAACCTACCCGCAGTGAAATAATGCCACCATCTCCACCAGTACACAGAACCTAGACTTTCCTACAATAATAGTGCATAACCTCTCTGCCCTAAGTGCTATTCACCTTACCCGATCTTGTCCTGAGTAGTATCCTGCGCAATACTAACACCCCATATCTAGGCCTTAGAATTATAATTGTCCAGTATACCTGTATTTGTGACATCTACTCGTTCCATGGTAGAATTTAGCAATACACATGTAAGGTTGTTGCCTTGAGTTTTTGTGTCCTCCCTCTCTCTTATTTGTCTAAGCTCCGGTCTAGAAAGAGAACCCAGCTGCACACTAGGCGTTAGAGGGACGGAAAGCCGACCCTAAAACACCTAGCATTACACATATGAACAAATTTTGGCGCCTAGTGGTTGAGTGGGTAATAATGGCGCTCCAGTCGGATTGAGCCAGTGAAGGTTTATATCCAAAGGGTGGTTGGGGTTTATTGCTCATGTGGTGCCACTCAGGGATGGGTGGGGCTGGTCACTCTCATCTTAAATGTCAGGACCAACTTGCCTAGCACCCAGGCTCCTACGCTTCTCATGGGGCAACGTAGGATTGGATGATGATGATGATGATGTCTTTATGTTTTCCATTACTAAAACAAATGCTCACTATCAATGTCATGTGCTCTTCTGTTTACAATCAGTCCAACCAGTCTGATTCTCTGTTATTTTCCGAGCCTCATGGGCACACCTGGGGAGGGGGCCCAGGTCTCTTGGCTCCCCACCTCTTTCTAACAGAATAAGTTGAATGAGAGGGCAGTAGTCTAGTCAGCTATTTATATTTTGTTCATTCATTTAGGTATTAAAGATCATTTCCTGGCGTGCTACCTTCACAATTCAGCACTGACATTTTTTTTTTATTACAGTAATATAGTTACTACTACAGCATAATACTTTCCGGGTAGATATATCCCAATATTAATAGTAAACCAAAATTCAGCCCCCCCCCTCCATTACAAAAGCTGCCTTACCTGATCAGCTTTCATGCCTCACTTCACAAATGCATTTACAATATTCATCTGTCTTCTTGGCCTGTCATGAATATCCTCACCTGAAGACTCACCGCCATCCTGTATACACTTCTCATCACCTGATTTACATTAATCTTTTCCATATGACCATACTATTCATGTATACATTATTACCAGTAACAACTACCCTTTTATCATCAAACTTGATTATTACACATTTTTCACAAACCACATTATTTCTCATCATATTCCCTACATGTTCTCCACACACATTCCACAGTAAGTCCACTTTCCACTGTTCTTACATTTTCACTCTCTTGCCTTTCCAAAGTTTCACACCGATATGTTAATATGGACAGTAACACTTTCAAGCACTCTTCTTGTAGCCTCCACTCAGATTTGAGTTGAACATCAAAGCCTTCATAGCACCAATTATCTTTCATTGCTGTGCCACTATTTCAACTTTCTTTTGAATATTTTTCTATCTACCTATGGCCAGACGCCATAATCCCATAAGAGTTTGAGTTAGTTATTTTATGTGGAGGGGCACTAACCCTCTGCCAACCCACTTGTTGACACGTAGGGAATACGTATAAGTTGGTCATATGGTCACCACCTAGCAATGTAAATAATTTCCTGGCTTACAGGAAACCATTAGGTATGTCATTCAATGTAAAGCCATCTGAAAAGGAAAGAAGATTAAAAAAAAGTGACAGGAAAGATGGGATAAACAGAAAGATAAGAGGACAGACACCAAAAAAGAATGATGAAGGTGAAGGAAGAAGTAGGCAACACTATGTCAAGTGATTGGATGATGGTCGTCACCACCTATATTTACCTGCCTTATCTAATAACGCACATAAGTACTTGAACTCCATCACCAATTCAATTCCCACTCTCTGTTCACCAGTCCATTGCACTGAGTTACCTTCTTTACCAATTTACTACATTTACATTCATATAATGCCCAAGTTCAGGATAATTACCTCTCTTCAAAATGGTACTCCTTATTCCAATGTTATAGCCATTGTTTTTTATATCGTACGTGAATTTAACGATACAACTGAGGACTCCAAAGTTCTTTTTCCACAAGCACACTGAGTCAACCAGTAGAGAATATGGAGAGGATAGATAACTCAAAAATACAATGATACACAGCCTTTTATATTCAAAATTCCACATAGCAGTAGTTGAGTATCAAAATCTCAAATGTGACAAAAATTTAATGTCATATAAACACGACTGACCTCTCCCTACAACCTTCAGCAGTCGTAAATCCTCCTGACAAGTATCATACTGTAGGCCAAAGATGGGAATATTCACTTAAACAAACACAGAGACAAAATGAACATGCTTCCCTCTGCTGCATTAGTAATGGAAATTAAATCTAATTATATTTAGGGTGGCAGGTCAGGTGAAGAGGGATAATCGGGATACTATAGGTGAGCAGTGTGTGAAGAATGATGAAGGTAGGGTAGTGGTGAACAGTGAGGATATTAAAGATGCATGGAGAGAGCATTATAAACGGTTGTTGAATGAGGAGTTTGACTGGGACAGGGAAGGTTTGGAGCCAGCAGATCCAGTGTCTGGCCCTTGGCCTTTGATTGATGCTGCTACTGTGAGTAAGGCAATAGGCAGGATGAAGGTGGGGAAGGCAGCAGGTGTGTCTGGATTGATTGCCGAAATGTTGAAGGCCTCAGGCGATATAGGGGTGAGGTTAGTCACTGACCTGATAAATAGGATTATTTATGAGTGTGTTGTCCCAGATGATTGGCTGAAGAGTGTAATTGTAAATGTGTATAAAGGGAAGGGTGATGCTCTGGAAAGAGGAAATTATAGAGGTATAAAGCTTTTAGATCAGATAATGAAGGTAATGAAGGGAGTTTTAGAAGGTATGATTAGAGAAAGAGTGAATATTGATGAGATGCAGTTTGGGTTTATGCCAGGTAGGGGACCACTGATGCCATATTCATTTTTCGACAGCTTCAGGAAAAATATATTGGTAAGAGAAGGGATCTTTATTTTGTTTTTTGTTGATTTGGA
The DNA here is from genome assembly GCF_032717465.1 of Coenobita brevimanus. NCBI lineage: Eukaryota > Metazoa > Arthropoda > Malacostraca > Decapoda > Coenobitidae > Coenobita > Coenobita brevimanus. The sequence goes on along the minus strand of NW_027642551.1, from coordinate 17,022 downwards.
AAAGGCCTTTGACAGAGTCCCTAGAGAGGTGGTAAAGTGGGCAATGAAGAAAGCTTGGCTTGGAGGAATGGCTGGTTAGGGTGGTTATGGCTATGTGTGTGGGTGCTCACACCCAGGTAAGAGTGAATGGAGATTTGAGTGATGAGTTTTCAGTGAATGTTGGTGTGCATCAGGGGTCAATTTTAAATCCCATGTTGTTTATCATGGTACTTGAAGCCCTTTCACGTGACTTTAGAAATGGACTCCCGTGGGAGTTGTTGTATGCTGATGATTTGGTGTTGATTGCAGAGAACGAAAGGAAGGCGGAGGAAAGGTTTAGGAAGTGGAGAGATGTTATGGCGCACAAGGGCTTAAGGGTAAATGCAGATAAAACAAAAGTGATGATATCTAAGGTAGGTAGTGGTACTGTCAAAGACGAGGGAGAGTGGCCATGTGCAGTTTGCCACAAGGGCGTGGGAAGTAATTCCATCTTTTGCGGTGTTTGTGATAAATAGATGCATAAGAAATGTAGTGGTATCAGAGGTAGACTCCGAGATAATGCTGATATTATGTGTACGGTATGTCGGGGAGAGCAGGTGGAGATTGTCAGACGTGAAAGGATTGAACTTGCTGGTGAATCTCTTGAGTGTGTGGAAGAGTTTTGTTATTTGGGAGACATGTTGTGTGCTGGAGGTGGGGCTGGAGCTAGCTCTGTGGCTAGGGTGAGAAGTGGTTGGAAGAAGTTCAGGGAGCTCTTGCCTCTACTGACATTGAGAGGACTCTCCCTACGTGCTAAGGGGTCTTTGTATGCAGCATGTGTTAGGAGTGTAATGCTGTATGGTAGTGAGACCTGGGCAGTGAAGGAGGAGGATTTTCGCAGGCTCAGACGTACAGAAATGACAATGATTGAGTGGATGTGTAGTGCGTCCCTGCGTCCAAGGTCTGGGGGGCTGGGTTTACGATGGAAGAGTTGAGAGGTAGGATGGGACTGGAGTGTATTGGTGTTGTGATGAGGAGAGGTAGATTGAGATGGTTTGGACATGTGGAGAGGATGGGGGATGATAATTGGGTGAGGAAGGTGAGAAGTGTTAATATTGGGGGTGGGGTTATGAGGGGCAGACCGAGAAAGACATGGGACGAGGTCATTAAGTGTGACCTCAGGGTTAAGGGACTGAACAGGGAGGCTGCAATGGATCGTGCAGCATGGAGAGCCGCCATTAGGTGACCAAAGCCGACGCATGCAAGCATGTGGGAGCCTTTAAAAACGAAAACGAAAACGAACAGCATGTGAAGGTCCAGGGATATCCTCTTTAAGTCCTGGGAGGCTATTTTGTAGGCTGGGACTCGGACCTCGTGTGCTCGCCTCAGAGGATGGAGGATCTTCCCTTTCATGCTGCGTAGAGCTAGGTCTCACAGTCATTGGTTGTGAGGATTTCTGGAAAAGGAATGAATATGAGACTTTGTTGCCTAGAACAATGTCACCAACAAGATCATTAGAAATGGGACCTTTGAGGAATACGTCACACCGAAAAATTCATTTGGGTATTTGACAAACTTTCACACAGTATGTAAATTAATGTTGCCTACTGATATCAGAATGGTGTGATTTGATGCTCTAAAGAATAAACATGTAAATATGGTGGTGATGGGTGTATAGCCCTTGCTATAGAGAAAGTGATAATGGCTTAATACATTCTTTCAAGTTCAAAATGTATCCCATTATCTTAACAGAAGTGGAGGTAACAGGAATATTAAGTGAGAAAGAAGGGAAATAGTATCAAATGTCTGTAGTTAAGGGTTAAATTTCAGAGTAATACTACCTTCTGTCCACTGTCATATATGTTGACAGGATTGACAGCATGACATTCATGCAGGATTGCATGTATATCATCAAAATACGCAGGCTTGGGAATGCGTGCTGCCGCTGTTTTCCTCATGATATCCAGGAATTTCTTATATGCTCTTATTAGGTTCTTCCACTTGGTGTTGCATTGCTGCCAAGTGATGGTTACCTGAAACTAAATATCATGCAATGAACATCAAAATTATTTTGTGCTTAATGTTATCGTACCCACAAAAAATAAATCTTTTTAAGGGATTGCTCTGGATAGTGTTTGGGAAAGTATAGGAAAGTAATAAAACACTGAACTTGTTCACAATTTCACAAACCTAACGGTACTAATTCAATTTTGTTTTGTATCAGACTCTGAGGGGGCTATTAGTAATGGTTTGGCAAAATAATAAATTTAGAAAGCATATATAGGTTACTGGAAAACTGGTGCCATTTTTAAGAGACCAACATCGAATCCTTTCAAGGTATGAAAAAGAAAAAAAAAATAGACCCCTTAGACTAGGTGGATGGCAATGAAAAACAAAGAGTCATTCACTGTTCATTTTCCTCTAGCTCACTCACCCCCCCCCCTCCATCATATAGCTGTCCACCCAATTCCTCCAACTCATTCTGATAACACTCAGTCCCTTTCCCCCATTACCAAATAAATAAATAAAAAGTTACCTTTACCAGATGTCATACCTTCCTACTTATCTGATTGGCAATGGACTCCCATACTTTTTTCTTTTTGGTAACCTTATCTTGAATCAGATGGTAATTGTCCTTAATTAATAATAAAAAATGTCAACTACAACAGGCTGCCACATTCTGTCTCGTTCACCTCGTGTTGAATGCTGGCTCTCATCTGGTAAATCTAAGGGAAGTAATATGTCCTGTAATTGAGGAAGAGAATTTGGCAACAAATTATCTAAAATGAGTACACTCTTACTTTCAGTTATGATGACAACAGAAAATAATAGTATATAATAATGCAAAAAGCTAAATATAAATTATAGAAAATAATGAAGAGGAATGAGTGAAAACTGTAGAACAGGCATCTTCTGACATAAAACAGCACTGTACATGAATATTCTGTGATAATCTGGTAGCAACATACCTTCAACAATCTCTCCTGCTGGTTGTTCTACAATGACTGGCTGCTCATCTGGTGATGGTGGTGGTTGTACTTCAATAATAAAAGGATGCACATCTTGATGAGTTATGGCATCATGTGCATTATTGAACCTCATCTCACAGTGCCCACAGGTGAACCTGCATGACTGAAGAGAGCATTTACATGAGGAAAAAGGCTATCAATAATATCAGTTTTGCATACCTAGGTCAAATGTGCTCTTGAGTGTATGTACAACTGTACAAAAAAGTATCGTTAGGATGTTGTGCTAAACAATATGAAAAGCGACGATGGTTTAGAAAAAACAGGCAGGGGTCTAGGAAACTGTTGATACCCCTGCAAATTCAACAATGTTGGTTATGTATGGGATACAAGAGGCATTTCCTGTGCTTGAGGTAATAAATGCTTCGATAAGACTGTATCAACCCTTCGGAAACAGCAGCCATCGTAGTGTTCGTTACGTATCTATCGTACCCCTGAGTAACGATACTTTTTTGTACAGTTGTACAACCTTAAACTAAGTTAAATAACAGTAACATCACCCAACCTTAGCATCCTTTTGAACAGACTTTGGCGTTCTTAAACCAAACCTGTCCATTAATCTGAAAGGTAAGGTTCATCCATCCACACGAACAGTAGGAAATATTTCCACCAATTTCATTTATGCTGGAAAGCTTAAAAATATCGAGTGGTAAGTCCCTTATGCAGTACTGATTGTTACTGTCAATATTCTTTGATCAATGAAAATAGGTAGGATTATTATGTACTACACATGTATATAACAACAGTAATACGATGAATTGAACGAAGTAGACCATTCAAATGAACGCGCCGCTGAGTCGCGCGCGCTTTTTTTTTTGCCCTCGGGGAGGGGGGGGGGGGAGGAGGGCGGCAGAGCCTAGAGCGCGCGCGCGCTCTGCGGGTTCTGGGGGGGGGGGGGGGGGGGCTAAAAAAAGTCAAATAAATGTCCCAATTTTTACTTTGGACCTGTCCTTTTCCCCTTTTGTAGATATGAAAGGTAATGATATTGTTAGTAAGACAGGTTGATGGATACACATTATTGGTTGCGGTTGATAATGACACACTACTAGACAAACAAATTAGATAGATTGACATATGGATCGACAGACAGATAGATATAGATGGATAGATGGGCATTTACATAAACTGGCAAACAGACAGATAGACAGACATGTGCAGATAGGCAGAATGATAGAGAGAGAGAGAGAGAGAGAGAGAGAGAGAGAGAGAGAACGACACATTCTTATGATAATCGTATGGAGGCAAAAAAAAAAAAAAAATTAAACAGATTAAGTGAATCCAATACACGTGAATTAGCAGTCAGAAATGTGATCTTAACGGGTGAATAACAGCGACTGCCCGTGTTTTCTTACACTTATTAACTGAACATCACGGAATGGTAAAGTATAATATAACAGCGGGGCGTCCACTCAGGAACACAAGGGAAAATATATTATATCGTCATGAATTAAGTGGTATTACGAAAATGTCCTCGGTTTATGACGCTGTGGTTAGTTTATTTACTGTTGCTTATATTTAATTGGTAGTTAACTGTTTCTTTAACTATCAACTCATTATTCCAAAAGCAGTGTTTATTCATGTAATGGCAGATGATTATAATCAGCGGAGAGTAATGAATGCAGTTTGAATATTAATAGTCACCATTATTCTCTCATGATCAGATTCTCTCTATTAATATCTCCCAGTATACTATAGATTAATTTAATAAGCTAAGAGTGTCACAGAAGCCTGAGTGTTAATTACACACCATTAATTGAATATTAGAAACAGACAGTTAATAACTGGAAGTGTTAAAGCAGAAACAAAGAGAGAGAGAGAGAGAAGAGAATATCTCACAATCAGGGGTCTTAAAATGTCCTCTGTTTATGACCCTGGAGCGGAGGTGGACGGCTTCTGTTAATAGCAATTTATTTTTCATCTCTTTAGTTACATGTACTTACATACATACATACATACACACACATATATATACATACACATATACATACGTACAAACATACATACATACATACACACAATATATATATATATATATATATATATATATATATATATATATATATATATATGTGTGTGTGTGTGTGTGTGTGTGTGTGTGTGTGTGTGTGTAATACATACATACATTCGCAGATACATAGATATTCAGATCATAACACAATTTACTAGTATTAACAAACTGTACATTTCTTTTCTACCCCCCCACAAAAAAAAAAAAATCAACACAGAACTAAAAGAAAACGAGGCGCGAGGGCTATCCGATTCGAAACACTCTCAGATTAATATTCACCTGGAGTTATTTTACTTGGTTGATTGTGGTTCAGTTTAACTGCATAAACGGTATATTTGGGAACCTTAGCCTGAGGGGATAGGGGAAGATTGAAAGTGTACTCAGGAAGAATAGGTTGGGAATATATTGTCCGGATTGTTTACTAAAATAAGTGTTTGTGTGGTAAGGGCTGACATGACAACAACAATAACAAAAACATTAGGGACAACCCCATGACCACTCACAACAGCACAGCAACGATGATGCCTGGAAAAAAGGAGGAAAAGAAAAAGAATTGGAAAAATAAACAGGAAAAGAAAGAGGGAAAAGGAATGAAAAGAAGAAAATAATATGAAATGTGATCATTGTTAGGGGCATGAGGGAAGTGTTGAATGAAGTTGAACAGCCGGCAATAAGACATCAACACCAGGACTCCAAGAGCAACAAGAACATTAACAATAATAATATTATCATTAACAGCAATACAGTATATGATGATAATGACCACGACGACGACAACGACCACGACGACTATGATTATGATGATACAAGGAAGGACATGAACTAAGAAGAGTAATAAACAAAATTATTGCGCTCCAAAATAACTTTGTACAAAAGATTAAGACGGATGGGAAGGATGAGAATGAAAGATGGTGTGGAGGAGGAGGAGGAGGAGGCGTGGGTTGGGTGAGGAGGGGGGGAAAGGGTTAGAAACTGAAGAATCGAGAAGAGGAAAATGTTCAGAAGAGGAGGAGGAGGGGGAAGGAGCAGGAAGAAGAGGAAGAGACACCTAGAGGATGATACAGTGGGGAGAAGGAAGAAGAATAAAGAGAACAGGGGTGAAGTGACGGAGAACGAAGACCTTTGACAGGATAAAACGAGGAAGAAGAGACACACAGGTAATGAGAGAACGGCAGATGAGGGGAAGGAAGCAGGGAGGAAAAGGAGAGGAGGATATAAGAAGAGAGAAGGGAAGACTAAAAAATTGTGGATGAGGGAAGAAAAAGGGGCGAGGAAGAGAGAAGAAACGAAAGAAGAGGATGGAAGAGGAAGCAAGAAGAAAGAAAGAAAGAGAGGAGAAATGAGGAGGGAGGAGAATAGAAAAAAGAAAGAGGAAAGAAAAGAGGAATGAAGAGGAGGGAAGAGAAGAAAGTGAAAGATGAGGGGAGGATGTGGGAAAGGGAAAAGAGGATATGGAAGAGTGGAAGAGAAGCAAAAGGGTAGGAGGAGGAACCAGGGAAAAATAAGACAAAAGGAGGAGAATTGAAGATACGAGGACAAGAGAGTAAAGAGTAAAAAAAAAAAAAAGACGAGAAAAAGCTGGCAAAAGAGGAGAAAAGAGAAAGGTACACAGAGAGAGAAGATAAAAAAAGTTAAAAGAAACGAGGAGGGGGGAGGCAAAATGGGAGATAAGGGAAGAAGGCAAGGAGACGGAGGAGGAAGATGGACAGGAAAAGAGCATGGAAAGACGACAAAAGGAAAGAGGAGGAGGGAAAAAATGAGGAAGTTAAGGAAAAAAGGGAAAGGGGGAGGAGGAGAGAGAAGGTAAGACGAAGATCAAGAGTTAGACGACAACGAAGAAGTAAAGAGGAGAGGAGGGAAAACACAGATTGAGAACGAGGAGAAAAGATGAGAAGAAGACATAAAAGGACGAGAAGAGGACAGAGAAAAAGGAACAGGAAGGAAGAGGAAAGGGAGTGAAATGAAAGAGAAAGGGGTTTGAAGAATAGCAGAAAAGAAGGGAAAAGGAACACAAACATACGACGAAGAGGAAGGATGTGGAATACGAGGAAAGGAGGGGACAAGAGCAGTGGAAGAAAGAGGAAAAGGAGGGAACAGAAGAGGAAGTTAAAGGTGGAATTGGACAGGAGCGGAAGGGGAGGGAAAGGGAGGAGTAGAATATGGGAAGATAAAGGAGCATAGGAAGAGGAGGAAGAAGAATAAGAAAAGGATGAAAGAGGGAGAAGAGAAGGAGATAAAAGTAAGAACAGGAGGAGGGAAAATGAAGAATAAAGAAGGAAAAAGGAAGAGGCGAAAAGAGGCATAGGAACAAGAAGTAGAGGGAAGAGGAAGAAAGAGAAAAGGAAAAGAAGGGAAGAGGAAGAGGAAAAGGAGGAAAAAGGAAGTGGGAGGAAAGAGAACGAGAGAAGGGACAACGGGAGTAGGGAAGATGAAGAGGAGGGGACGATTAGCAGGACTAAAGGCCCTTCCACACGAGAGGCAAATGCCCGACGGGCACTGGCCGCTGAGAGTAATTCTCTCGCTTTTTTAACAGTGTCACCAGATCAACCAGTCCCCGGTAGGCATTGGCCAGAACTAGGCGCACCTCTGAGTTGGACCAGACGGCAGAGTGCAGTCAGAGCTGTGGTGAACATCAGGCAACGTCGGGCAGTGGCCTACACTTGGTGCTCCGCATAACTGAGTGCAGTACGACAACATGGGAAGTAAGAATTGTCGCAGGACAATTAAAGCTAAACGTATAGCTCTGTGTACTATAATTATTGCTATGTGCATGAAGAAAAAGGACAGTAGACAACAACGGGCAGGAGCATTTCGAGGGTTTGCCCGTGTTTCCTCGTTTATGACGTCATCTACTCTCGTGGCCGCCACCCACCCACAAACTTGGTAACAGTGTTTACCCGTCGTGCATTTGCCTCTCGTGTGGAAGGGTCTTAAGACAGGAAAATATGAAGCAATAGGGAAGAAAAGAATACTGATAAAGATAAAAGAAACGGGTAAGGATAAAAAGATGAAAGATACGTAGAAGAAAGGGTTTAATGAAGCAAGGGTTGGCGAGAATACGAGAGAATGGGAATATGATAAATTTGATATATATATATATATATATATATATATATATATATATATATATATATATATATATATCTATATGAGTGTGTGTGTGTGTGTGTGTGTGTGTGTGTGTGTGTGTATCTATCTATCTAATGCCAGACGTCTCAATCCCGTTTGGGGTGGCCACAAACAAAACGCCTCCAAGTCACCCTGTCCCCCGCCATTTCACTGCCCTGCTCCCAACTCACCCGCCCCTCTCTCATATACCTCTCCACCCCATCCCTCCATCTCATCCTCGGCCTCCCCCTCCCTCTTCCCCCCTCCACCTCACTCACATACATTCTCTTCGTCAGTCTTTCACCCTCCATCTTCTCCACATGGCCAAACCACCTCAGTGTGTTCCTCATAACGCTTCCTATCACATCCACATCCACACCACAACGCTCCTTTATATCCTCATTCGTTAGCCTGTCTCTCCATGTGACTCCGCAGGCTCCTCTTAAATAACTCATTTCCACTGCTCTCACTCTTGACTTGTGTCTTTCCAACAACGTCCAAGCTTCACTTCCATACGTTAGAGTTAGTATCACAATACTGTCATGTAGTAACTTTTTCACTTCCATGCTCACTTCCCTGTTTCTTATCACTGCTTTCAAAGAACCAGCAACCTTTCTTCCCTGCTGTACCCTTTCAAGCACTTCACCCTCCAAACCTCCATCCTTACTCATCACACTACCCAAGTACTTAAACGTACTCACATTTTCAAATTCCTCACCATCCAACCTCGCTGTACATTCACTGTTCAACTCTCTCAAAGACCACAACTTTACTCTTCCCTACATTCACCTTTAGATTCCGTTTCTTACACATTCTCCCAAACTCATCCACCAAGCCCTGCAGCTCCCCTTCGTCTTCACTCAACAACACAATAACATCTGCAAAAAACAGTACAGGGAGTTTCCAAACACTACCCTCTCTCACCAGGGCCACTCCAACATCCACTACCCTACCTTGTACCTCCTTTTTTTACCCCATCCATGTACAGATTGAACAACCATAGAGACATGACATATCCCAGTTTCAACCCAACTTTCAAAGAGAAAAATTCACTTAGTTCACCATCCACATGCACTGCAGCCTTAGCACCATCATACATACTCTTCACAGCATTCAACAACTTCCCATCTACTCCATATATTCTTAATACAGTACATTCCACAATCCTTGTCTATTCACCCTGTCATATGTTTTCTCCAAATCCATGAAAGCCGCATACAACTTCTTTCCCTTCTCTAGAACTTTTCCACTAAAGATCTAAGAATGAATATCTGATCTACACAACCTCTTCCCTTCCTAAAGCCTCCCTGTTCTTCTCCAACTAATTCCTCTGTTCTTTCTCTAAGTCTGTCAATAAGTATCCTACCATACACTTTTCCTATTATACTAAGAAGACAAATGCCCCTATGATTACCACACACTTCTTTTTCCCATTTTCCTTTGTACAAGGGAATAATTATACCTGACTTCCAATCCTCCGGGACTCTACCTTCCTCCCAAGCCAATCTACACATCTTCCACATCCATTCTACTACAATCTCTCCCCCATGCTTGAACATTTCACCACACACTCCATCAATTCCTGGGGCTTTCCCCAATTTAACTTTCTTCATTGCTTCCACAACTTCTACCCTACTAATTTCTTCCTGTCTTCTCACCTCCCTCCTTCTCCCAGCCATTCCCCAGCCACTTACACTCGCATTACTTCCATCCTGTATGTTCAACAATTCCTTAAAGTGTTCTCTCAGTCTGCTCACTTTTTCTCCCTTCTCCACTAGTAATCTACCATTTCTATCTTTCACTCCCCTGCTAACTTCACTTCCACCCTGTCTTACTCTCTTCACCTCTTTTCAGAATATTTTCTTACAGTCCCTCCACTTTACACTCAAGTTCCTTCCAAATTCCTCATCCACTCTCTTCTTACTCTCTCTTACTAATCTTTTCATCTCTCTCTTTCTTTCTACACATAACTCTCTCTTCCGCCTCTCAACTTCTTCCACGTCCCTATTTTTCATCCATTCATTGTATGCTTTCTTCTTTTGTGTCACAGCCTGTTTCACCTCTTCAGTCCACCACACTGTTCCTTGCACCCCCCTCCATCTTCTCTTCCTCCCACACACCACATCACATGCTGCACATATTTCTTCTGTAAATATATATATATATATATATATATATATATATATATATATATATATATATATATATATATATATATATATATATATATATATATATATACAAAACTGTATGACGAGAGAAGGGTACTGAGAAGAGGGTATGAGGTAAGATAGTGAAAATGAAAGAAGTGATGTCCGAGAATAGTAAAGAAAAAGAAAATATTGAGAAGGAGAGCTAACTGGGAAAAATAATAATGATACGGGAATAGTTTCTGAAAATAAGATAAAAGAAAAGTTAATGCAGAGATGAGGGAATACATAATGATGATAAAGATGACACAAAAACAGCTAGTAAGAGTGAGGGGAAATGTGAGGCAAAAATGGTGGAGTAAGATGGAAGAAAAGATTGTGAGGAGAAAGGGACTAGGGGGAAGATGATAAATATGACACATGAGTAGATTTTTTTTTTTTTTTTTTTTTATGTGTCCGACTCTGGGCATAGGCTTCACAGCCTGATTTCAAGGCCCAGTAGTCCTCCTACATACCGTACACTTCTCTACATGTCACCACTTCGGCGCTAACACCCACCGTCCATATTGAATACAGGACTGGTGTATTGGTATTAGCTGGGGTATTTTTACGACATGTCGGCGGGCCTTCTGGTAGATCAGTAAAGTATGATTTTATGAAATTCAAATCCTTAAACTGTTCCCTGCCCCAGCGGGATTTGAACCCGGGTCCGTCAGGACTGCAGGCCAACTCTCTACCGATTGAGGAAAAAAAGAAAGAAATGAAGAGTAATGTCAGAGAAAGGTTAATGGGGACGACGGAGAAAAGGAGATGATAAAGATGTCATAGGAATATTGGGACAAAGAAGAGGATCGGAAGATGAGAACAGAACAGGAACGATATGAAGGGTAAAAATTAAGAGGGAAGAAATAGGGAATGAGGAAGGCTAATGGTGGAACTGAAAAGGATAGTTGACGATGTTTCGGAAAACTACTGAAAAAAAAAAAAAAATGGAAAAAGGAGTAGAGAAGACGACACCTGCTATACTCTTATTGTCTTTGGTGCCACTATGTCTGATTGTACAGACCAATTCTCGATCCGTAAACTCTGCCATACAGTCGGCATGTTAAGCCCAGGTTTGCTGAGCGAACTCTATTTTGGCTGTGCCTCCGTTGACTATGCTCTTCTCTGGCGAGGTTCCGAGCATCATTGAGATGAATGGTTCCTTCACTGCAGAGGGCTCTCCATTGTTTTCTGTCGAAGGTATTGGTTTCATGGTCCTTTGGTAAGATGTTGCATTTCTTTTGGGTTGTACTTATTCTAAATCAGATGAAGTTTTTTTTTTTAAGTTGAGCTTGCCACGTTACCCTGACCTTTTATCATTTGTTTTCAGAGCAACAATTCAACCCGTAAGCTGATCCCTAGTTCTTCCACCAAATTTTCTTTTATTATTATTTTTTTATGTGTCCAACTCCGGGCATAGGCTTCAGAGCCTGTTCACAAGGCCCAGTAGTCATCCTACATACCACACACCTCCACATGTCACCGCTCAGGCGCCAAGACCCACCGTCCATATTAAATACATGCTAGGGTTGTCTCATATAGGACTGGTGAACTGGTATTAGAGGTGATATTTTTATGACATATCGGCGGTTCTTCTAGCAGATCAGTAAAGCCTGCTTTTATAAAATTTTAATCCTTAAACTGTTCCCTGCCCCAGCGAGGATTCGAAACCGGTTCCATTCGGACTGCAGGCCTCCTCTCTAGCGAATCTGCTCTTCTTTAATATCATCTCCTTTCCTCTCCAACACTTTCTCATTCTTCCAAATCCTCTATCTTCATCACTTTTTCTTCCTCCTAAGCATTCTGTCTTCTCTTTGTATTCTCTTTATATATATATATATATATATATATATATATATATATATATATATATATATATATATATATATATATGTATATAAATATATAGCCTTTACTTCTTTTCCATCTTCTCCTCTTCTCCCGCCCTCTCCTTGTTCACCCCCTGTTCATTTCTCCCTCTCTTCTTTCTCCTTTTGATATTCCTTACCTTACCTCACCTGCCTGCACAAATTAATATCAACACATAAGAACAGTTATGTACGTACTCACATTGTCTGGGAACCATGGCGTAATCAATTGCATCTGGAAGGTGTTGGCGAAAGAGTGAAGAGTATCGAAACTACCAGGCTGTACAAAGGCTACCATCGCCTACACAGGCCGCAAGTACTGATAGCAGACTGTTGACAGCAGAGATAAGAGAGATTAAGATGTGTGTTTAGATTTTTTTTTTTTTTTTTCGTCGCCGTTGTCGTCATCATCATCGTTTCCCACCCAAGGATGGAGTGAGGCATGGTCCAGAAACTAAGCAAACAGAAAACAAGACAAGCGGACAAAATTCGTGGAAGTACAGAAAGAAGGTGTTACAGTAGCTTAAAAAGGGACGAATGCTCCCCGGTACTGACTGATACGAGACCTAAACTTCATCAGGACAAGCGGATGGAAAAGTATTGAAAGCATACACAAACACTATCTTATCTCGTCATACTCACCAACCACAACTAACTGTATTATTATATTATTCCCTACCAGTAGGTGAAGAATTGTAGCACCTACTATTTGCCGATTTATTTTCAGATTGTGTCTTATCTACTGTGCTGTTGTTTGCATAATTTTAATGATGACAGAAAGAGTATGCATCAGTAACACAGAAGAGGGCACTGAGGTGCAAGAAAGAAAAAGTTAAGGAAGAGATGTTACGAAATCATCAAAGCCAGTTACAATACTACTGTTTTAATTTTAATCTTTCGTTGGGCTTTTAGATGAAAATAACGAGGGTTCAGAAACACCTAACAGTGCATAACCTCACTATATCTGACCTTCAAAACCTCTCTCTCTCTCTCTCTCTCTCTCTCTCTCTCTCTCTCTCTCTCATTCCTACCCGGTTCCTCTCATATCACGTCCCTACCAGTTTCATCACCCTGTCCGCGTGATTTCCATGCAAACTATGCTTCCCTGGCCACCCAATCTCTATACTTACCAAGTCTGGGAAACACATATGAAGGCTCTTAGCACCCCGGGGATCCTGTAATTTAATCTCGGCTGAATACATCCGTCTGACGTTACCTTGAATACGATACTAAAGTTGATCCGATCATGCCCTTGTGGGACTCCTAGTTTAATAAAATTTATTGACGATGGATGTAACAGAATATTATAGTTGTTTCGACAGTCAGCAGGTTAATGGTGACAGCATCAACACTTGGTTCCTGCACTAACTCCCTACTGAATAAAGTGGTCTGGTGTTAACTTCAAAACAATACTAGAGTTGCCTTGATCATGAGATGGTTAATGGTGACAATAAGAATCTTGCCATTCTTTATCTACTTAGCTGAATAAATCAGTATGGCGTTAGCTGAAATGAAATATTAGATTATGCAAGAATACCTGACCATGAGAGGCTTAATTCCTAGTCTTTTAAATGTGGTGCATCAAAGCTTTTCAAGGTAAAAAAAAACGCACACATCAATTTACACTAATACTGTGCTTATTCTAACGAACACTCACGCACCCATCAAGCTCTCTCCCCCAGTCCACATTTCCCTCTGTCTCCTCCACATCTTCCTTCCCCTCTCAGTCACTCATTTCGTGTCTGATAGCTCACTCGTCAACACACTTGTACCACACACACCACAAAGCTAGTCAGGAGACAGGACGTGTGTGCTGGGCAATCCCCAGGTCCTGTTCTCCCCACTTACTATTTTTTAATCAGCCCATACCACACTGACCGGGCTAATGTATGGCCCGGTCTGCACTATATGTGCAGGAAATCTTCGAACGAATGAACGAACACCTGTACCCAGCACTCCCAAGGATTGATTCTTGCTTTGGGTGTTTAACAGTGTGGATTACAGCAGTGCTCAAGTTTCCATGACAAACTGTTTTAGTGTGTTGATGTGATCTTTAGTGTGGGAACATTTTTGTGTGAAACAGTCTGGCAGTTTGTGTCAGTCCAGTGTGATTGTTGCTGGGACTTGCCTGTTACCTGCGTTGGTGAATGTAAGCAGTTTCAGTATCTGGCGACAAGCATATCCTTGTTTTTAGAGCTACGGGTGAGTGAGTACTATCTCTGTTTGTTCATTTTTTTTCCGTGGTAGTACAGCATATACGCACCAGAAACAGCTGATTGCTGAGGAGCTTTGTTTTTACTTTGTGTTTTCCCGCCACAAACCTACCTTTGCTTGGCCTACTTGAACTACAAATAGTATTTTGGTTCTCTTCCTCACCTCGTGGTAAGTTTATGTTTTACAATACCTTAGCAGGTTGATTCCCCTTTTTTTCATTGATAATGGCACTTTGTGTCATAACATTTAACTTCCCTTTAGTACAAGGTTTTAGTTTGTTATTGGTAAATTATAACCCGATGTGATAACACTCGCCACTATGCCAAAGGTACAGTAAATTGTTTTACACCCCTATATTTTACCTATTTTTCACATACAGTATTGTGCTACAGTAGCCTAGTTGAATTAATAAGATTTATTTCTTCCTGAAGTGTTAGTGTATTTTTTTTTAACCTTCACAAGACAGTGTTTTTGCCAACTGACTGTACTGTGTAACTTATATTTCTTTTTCAGGATAGCTATACAATATGGAATAATGTCTACTTCACAAAAGTAAACTTTTGTTATATCTGTTTACAAAAATGTCTTTCCAGTTATAAATTAATCAACCATACCTCAGAATCTTCCCAGCAGGGAGAGTACTAGTATCCGTTTTTTACTCATCACCTGACAAAGTCAGAGGAGGGTATTGTTATCATCGGTATCTGTCCCTATACTGGATGTCAGGGCGGCTGGACGGGCATACAGATTTCATTTCCAGAGCAAATCTCAGAAAGTATTTCCTATACAGCCATGAAATTTCACCTAGTTATGTGTCTTATAGCGACCTGGTGCCTTTTGATCGGTAGAATGCTGTCCTAAGTATTTTTTTTTTTTAATGATGAAAAAGTAAAATGGCACAGACACTTCATTTTTGGAGCAAAACTCAAAAAGTATTAACTATGGAGTCATAAAATTTTCATGCTAAAATGCAGCAGGACATCGAAGCAGACAACAATCCACCAGAAGGAGCCCACAGAGGAGTGTACATGGCGCGAATGAGCTCTGGGCGGAAACAACCTAAGTCCACCTAGGCCGCACACCCCTATGAGACGAAACTTGCCCACCACCACTATAGCAGGAATACAAGATGACCTGCCGGGAGAGCTGCCCATCAATCAGACTGGGGTGGGACTGTTTCTCCAGTTCCAAACAGCACCCCTGAGATGGCCGGTAGCCGCTCACCCTCCTACAGGAGACAGCCTGAAGCCGCTCTGGAGGAAATGAGGAGATGGCCTGAAGCCGCTCCCGCCTTCGTCAGGAGACAGCCTGCAGCCACTTGGAAGGTGCCCCTCGGAGAGACAGCCTGTAGCCGCTCACCTTCCTACAGGAGACAGCCTGAAGCTGCTCTGGAGGCTAATCAGGAGACGGCTGGTAGCTGCTTCTGCCTTCGTCAGGAGACTGCCGGAAGCCGCTCTGAAGGTGCCCCTGGAGAGACAGCCTGTAGCTGCTCCCCCTCCTACAGGAGACGGCTGGTAGCCACTCCGAAGGTGCCCCAAGACAGCCACGGCCAGTGGCCGGGCCCTACAGCCAGAGACAGCCTGAAGCCACTCCTTCGTCAGGTGCTGAGCCCGGTCCACCCACCCATGACTTGGAGGAAGCCCCCAGCCTGGAGGAGTATTGGAGAGGCCCTGTGACCACCACAGGGCTCTTCTTCCTACAGTCGGTGGAGACGCCCCTGACGGACCCCGATGCCGGCCGATGCCGTGGCACACTCCTGACAGCATCCTCGACCTTCAGGGACTGCAGCTCCCGCGGCCTCCCGACCACCCTTCAGACTCCCGGGCGGGACCTCCCTGCACCCAGACACCAGAGATCCCCATCCTCCGTCACGCACATGACTCAAAAGTTCAGGTGACTGTTCGGCCCCAGCCCAGAGGGCCAGACTCATACCCTGAGCCCAGAAGCCTCGGGCCCCTACGCCCCGAGCAGCCTCGGACGAGAGAGGACTCCCCTACGTGCTGTCCCCTGCCCCTGGGACCTAGCAGCCCCTGGCGGATCCCAGCCCCATCAATAGGGAGGCTGAGACTCCGCCGCCTCCCCTGCCCCTGACTGTGACACGTCCGACCTGACAGTGAGTGAAAGTGAACACATGCAGCATAAAGACAGTGTAGGAGTGACAGAATTAAGTGAGCTGGTGGTCAAAGCATAAAAGAAAGTGGTGGAAAAAGATAGTGCAATAGTCAGACAGTGAAGGACGGGTCTACCATAGTGAACAGTGACGTTGTATCACGTGAAGATCATACGTAGGCCCCTGTGTTGAAACTCCAGTACCGCCAGCTCCACCCGGGTATATAGTGAAGTAGCGTAACAGTGATCTATGGGCCGAGGTACAGTGAACACTCTATCCAACAGTGACAGCACATCTCGGTAAGACCATGCTTAGGCCCAGTGAAAAATACTAACGCTACCCAGGGAAATCAGACAACCACCACCACCGGCTTAGCAAATCTGAACTCCCCCACCAACATAAGTGTCTAGCTCAAGTGTCGTTCACCTTAACCAATATGGTCCTGTACAGTATCCTGTGTGATACTATTATTCGATATCTGCAGCCCAATAATTATATTTGTCCAATTTATTTGTATTTGTGACATCTACTCGTTCCT
>NW_027642550.1:0-12776 GCF_032717465.1 Coenobita brevimanus | reverse complement strand
CCTGACTAAATATATCTGTGCTTGTTTACTTATCCCCTAATTCCTACTGACTACTCAAAAATTCTTCGACTATCTTAACTTCTACAATGGAACACATTCCATCCATTTCCTTCCTTTCTCTGAAATCTCCATTCTTAGAGATTTCAATGTTCACCATTTCACCTTGGCTCCTCCCTCTCCCTTTCACGGATCCACCTGGTGAACAAGCCTACATCTTTTCTATCCTTAATGACCTAGAGCAGCAACTATGTACAGCACCCTACCCGTATCCCTGACCGCCTTGGGAGGAGAGCTCCGAACATACTTGACCTCTTCCTCACAACTAATCCCTCTCTGCTAACACTCTGTTAAATCTTTCTCTCTTCCGTTGGGCTCCTCCGATCACAACCTTGTTACTCTTAACCTGTCCCTGTCACTCCGAGCATGGCCTGTGGACCCTCCAGGGAAACGCTTGATCGTCTGTGGCATTTTTAGAGCCAAGCAGACTGGGAGTGGGCCCTCAGGCAGTACTTCTTTGATTTTCTCTGGAATGATTATTGCTTCCATGGCTGTGAGCCATCTAAGTGTGCATTGCGCATTACGGAGGTTATTCTCTCAGGCATGGAAACATACATTCCTTTTTCTCATATCCTTTGACTAACGCAAGAAAGCCTTGGTTTTACTCACGCTTGTTCTAATGCTGTCCGCAACAAGGAGAGGGCCTACAAAAGGTACCGGAGCCAACCCACCCCAGAATCACATCATCTTTACGTTTCTGCCCGGAATCGTGCTAAGTCTGTTCTTCGCCTCTACTAAAAATAATTTCCATCCATACCAAATGCTCTCAACTCTCCAACTCGAATTCTTCCCTAGCTCCTTCTGGCATCTTGCCAAAATCTTTCTAACAACTTTACCTCATCACATCCTTCCTCCTCTTTTCTACTCTGATGGTTCTGTAGCTATTTCTTCTATTGGATAAAGCAGATCTCTTCGCTACAGACTTTCTCCTCCAATTCTACCTTTGAGACGATCTCCGGTGCTGTTCCTCCAACACTTCCCCCTCTCTGACTTCCTCATGGCTGACATAATTTCTTCAGTGGATGTGTTTTCTGCCATCACTGACCTCAGTGCTAACAAGGCGTATGGGGCCCTCCTGTTGTGCTTAAGAACTGTGCATCTCTGCTTACACCCTGCCCAAGTGAAATCTTTCGCCTTAGTCTGACAGCTTGCACCTCTCCTTCTGGCTGGAAGTTTGCTCTCAATCAGCCTGTCCCAAAGAAGGGTGACCACTCCAACCCTCCAACTATCGTCCAATTGCTTTAACGTCCTGTATTTCAAAAGTTTTCGAGTCAATTCTTAATAGAAAAATTTTTAAGGCATCTTCTCCTATCACAACCTTCTTTCCGATCGTCAGTATGGGTTCCGTCAGGGACGCTCCACTGGCGATCTTCTCACCTACCCTTTCAGACTCCTGGTCATCCTCCTTTCGGGACTTTGGCGAAAGCTTTGCCATTTGCACTTGACATCTCAAAGGCTTTCGATCGAGTCTGGACATGAAATCTTTAATTTCCAAAACTGCCCTCCTACGGTTTCTATCCTTCTATCTGTGCTTTCTTCATCGCTAGCTTCCTTTCTGGTCGTTCTATAGCCGCTGTTGTAGACTGCACATCCCGTTCTTCTCCTAGATCTATCAACAGTGGTGTTCCTCAGGGGCTCTGTCCTATCACCAACTCTCTTCCTTTTATTCATCCAATGATCTTCTAAGCTGTACTATCTAACCATATCCACTCATACGCTGATGACTCCACCCTTCACCTTTCCATTCAGGTTCCCGCAACGCCCATCTCAACAGTTACTTCAACAAACAAGGGATGAGGTGTGCTGCGGCACACCTAATGTCTGACTTGGCCTAGTATCTCTGACTGGGGTAAAATATATAATATGGTTGTCTGCATCTAAGACTCAGTTCTTACACCTATCAACCCGACAAAATCTTCCACCAGGTATACCCACTAATGTTTAATAATATTCAGCTTAATCCTGCATCATCCTTGAACATGCTTGGGGGTTTTCATTTACTCGGGACTTATCTTGGAAAGAATCATATTACATCTCTTGTAAAATCTGCTTCCAAGAGATTGGGTGTGCTAAGCCGACTCCGCTTCTTTCTTTACCCCCTGCTGCAATTGTTGACTCTATACAGGGGGGTTTTATCCGCCTCTGTGTGGAGTACAACTCTCATGTGTGGGGTGGCTCCCACATACAGCTCTTCTCAATAGGAGGTGGAGTCAAAGGCTTTTCGTCTCATTAACTCTCCTCCTCTCTTACTGACTCCCTTCAACATCACCACTGTCTCTTCGCCGCACTGTTGCATCTTTTATCTCTTTTCTATCGCTACTTTAATGGTCACTGCTCCTCTATGAACTGTCTGGCTTGCATTTCCACTCCACCTCTACTGACCGGGCGCGTAGCACCGTCTGGCAGCAAACTCTCATCCTTTTTCTGTCCAACTCTCTAATGCAAGAGAGTTAACCGTTACTCCCAGTCTTTCATTTATGCAACAGGTCAGCTCTGGAACTGTCTCCCTCTGTCTGTATTTCCTGCTGCCTATGATCTCCAGTCTTTCAAACGCAGTGTGTCCAGGCATCTCAAAATGATCGGATCTTGAATTTGGCTCTATATTGTATTTTTTTTTTTTTTTTTTCTTGGAGGGAACTGTTACTGCGGGCTCATGGCCTTTGGCTCCTTCCTCGCATAAAAAAAAAAAAAAAAAAGGTATGTAATGTAGAAAGGCATTACATGTCTGCAGTCGATGGTGTTCTGTTAGTCGAGTGTATTTTTACCATTAGTGTAGGTCTAGCTATTTGTCTCTGTAGGATTTAGTATAGGTTAGTGATTTGTCCTGTTTGGGTGATTAGTTTAGGGTCTTTAGATTAGGTTTTCTTTATAATATAAGGTGTAAAAAATATAAAACCAAGAAAAAAAAATAAAAATACAAAAAATAAATAAAATAAAAATTATTATATATATATGTAACGTTGCATGAAAGTGTGTCTGTATGTATGCATGGAAGTCTGTGTGTGTATATGTATGTATATGTAGATATGTTTGTATATATATGTATATATATGTTTATATGTATATACATGTATATATACGGCCTTAATGACCAAGGGGCTTCGGCCCCAATGGTTGATAGTCCAGGAAAAAAGACCCCCAAAAAAAAAAAAAAAAAAAAAAAAAAAAAATCATTTATTACCAACGCCATCCCCTCTCTCCATTACTCGTGTTTTTACTTCTCTCAACCATGAGGACAGCACACAACCTTGTCGCTCGCCCACACCGATAGTGAACCATTCACTTCGATGCCCATTAACCTTTTACATAATAATGCTTTACTACTATATATATATATATATATATATATATATATATATATATATATATATATATATATATATATATATATATATATATATATATATACATTATTTGCATTCTACTGATTGATTGGTTTTTATGTATTAATGTCTGTATCATATAAACTTGCTCATGTCTAAAGGAGAGAGAGAGAGAGAGAGAGAGAGAGAGAGAGAGAGAGAGAGAGAGAGAGAGAGAGAGAGAGAGAGTTCTCTTTTCCTATATTAGAACAGGAAACATTTAGTCCTTATGGTAGAGTTCGGATGGGAGGGAGGAAAGTGGAGGATGTATTCTGTAGGGTTTCTAGCAATCATTTTTTTCATGTTTATTTTTTGTACGCGCTGTAAATGCGGTCAGTTTGTGCCACCCCAATTTATGTAGTGAAGACACGGATAAACTGCTTCACAAGACTTCCAGGAAGCTCTTGACTATAAAGTAAAATTTTTTACAATTAACTTAGGACCAATTGGTCAAAAAGATCTTTTTAAAAAAAAAAAAAAATGAGGAAATTAGGTGGAAAGCTTGCCACTGTCACGGGAAGGTCGAGCCGGTTAATGTTGAACGGTTTTATCCAAGAGTTGCCGCTTTTGATCCGCAGTGGCATTGCGTGAGTTTGGATGGATTGATATGCAGATAGATAAATACCTGCATGAAGAAAGAAATGATATTATTTTGATTAAAAACTTGAGAGAGAGAGAGAGAGAGAGAGAGAGAGAGAGTCTAGTAGTGGGCTATACCTAATATTAAACATTTTTCAGTCCTATATCATTGGTATCGTGTAACAATGGCTAATATTGTCCGCCCTGTGAGGCGATACATTATCGCCTCACTGGAGGCGGAAAATAACCCTAGACATCTCCTCTCTTGACCGTACGACAGCTTGAGAAACAGTTGATACTTCCTGTACAGGTTTTCTCCCACAGGGAATTAGTGTGAACAAAGTTGAAGGGGTTCAATTTGGGAGGAGGTTTTACTAAGGTTGTTGGAGCTCAGTCACGGTTATCTTGCTGGTGACAATAGGCTCACAGCACACTCACCCTCTGATGCCCAATTTATTAGATTCTTAGGTGTAGTGACTATGCGGATTGATTTTGGATTTTTATGGGGTCTCACTGTTGTGTCACCAAAGTCACCTTCTTCTCTGATCTTCTCTAGATACTGCCTCACAACAAAAGCTCACTGATGCTCAACTTCACTGCACAGGAATGAAACCAGAATGTTCTCAGTATGTGCATGATAAGCTCACTCTTGTCACTAACCCAGAGATGATGTTCCCGACATTGGGAGTCCAGCAGTCTTAGGATTGAAACATGCCTCCCAGGACCAAACTTCTTGAGGTGGTGCTTCAGTTTGATGTTGTAGTACATTTTTGAAGCAGAAGGCAGAGGCAAAACTTCACGAAGACAAGCTGAGCCTTCTCAAAAACCCTCCCCATTTGGGCTGTATGCTTCCTCTTCCAGAACATCAAGATGGCCTGTGTGCTGACAGATCATTCAATGACACTTGCGCCCCAGCATCTTTTCCATTAGAGGCCTATGACACCACCAAACCACCTTTGCGTTGGTATAAGTCCAGAGCCTCATCCTATCATTAAAAGAGTCACGTCAGTCCTGTGAGCCATAAGCGACTCCTTATACAGGCTCCTGAGCAATCTTACAAGCAATCTTTTCTACATCCTCAGGGTTCCTGGGGAATGAAGTGGAAGAAGGTACGTTCTTTGGAGGCTTCCACGTCATTATATAATGTTTCCCAATCACTGTGTCAGTATGAGATCCTTGTCACTTCATCATATTTCAACACATTAGTCTTTCTTCTATCCTGCCATTACCTGCATTAAAAGAATACACAAATGAAAGAAAAAGCAATGAGGAAAGCAGATTGCCTTCTGAAATTGCCCGAAAGAACTTCGACAGCAGCCATTTTGGTGACCTTGACCTTGATCCCTAGTGCCCATTTTTGAATTCGTCAAAGATTTTGGCCATATCTTAATAAACTGAAGGTTTCATGTGTACATAGCTGAAGCCGTTCTTGAGGGATATAACTGTGCTAAAGCGCAGGCGATAAAAACTAGTTGACCTTTTTAGCAGCAGCCATTTTTGATGACCTTGGTACCTTGACCCCAGAAGTGCCCATTTTCGGAACTAGTCCATAATTTTGGCCATATCTTGATACCTTGAAGGATTCTTGTTGATATCTCAAGCCGTTCATAAGATATATAGGTGCTAAAGGAGGACCCTGATGACAACTTGTTGACCTTTGGCAGCCATTTTAGTTACCTTGACCTTTGACCCAGAGTGCCCATTTTGGACCTCGTCCAAGATTTTGTTCGTGTCTTGATACCTTAAAGGTTTCATGTTGATAGCTAAAGCCGTTCATGAGATAATATAGTGGCAGAACACACACACACACACACACACACACACACAGTGACAGGCACACAGACACAGGCAAAAACATCATCGCTCCGCCTTCCTAAAGGCAGGCGATAAAGATCTTTTCATCTATCTTCTGAGTGATCACCTCAACTAATGAGGTCATTACTTCCTCTTTGCACCTCCAGATGTTCATACTATGTATAGCCAATAAACTTTGTTTTTAGAGAGATGACTGGCCTTGATGAGGTCATTCAGGAAGCCCGTAGCAATTGCAACTGCTGAGAATTTTTGCAACATTGTACCTCAAAGCTGCTGAAGCTGTACCTTGCAGCTTCTTGTAGTTTTGCGGGGCAGAAGTTTGAGATTCAGCAGGTACTTCAGCTGGAGCAGAAATTTGAGTTTCAGCAGATACCTCAGTTGGGATGTCCATACGAGCTTCAGTAGCATCAGTATTGCCAGAAGTTTCTTTTGCACCTACTTCCAAATTTATCTCCACGTCCTCTTTAAAGTTACTCTTGAGAAGTTCCTCTTTAGTAGCCTCCTATTTCTTCTTCCTATTCACAGCAGCAGATTCTTCAGCCTTCTTCCCCTTCGCTGCTTTGGCCTGTCTCCTACATTCTTTGAAGTATACAGAAGGAATCTCGATTCTTGAAGCTTTATAAGTCTTTACTCTCCCTCCAAAGGGCAGTTACAATTTACACAGGCCTTTAATTAGCATCCTTAGCTCCCATTCTCTACTGAGCCACACAATAAAAAGTATATGCTTACAAACATATACTACGCAGACATAATCCATATCAGCCCTCCTCTTCCCTTTAGTAGCGGACTTATCTCTCCCATTAGAAATGTCTGTCATCTCCCTCAGCTTCAAAAAGATCTTATATAAGAGTGATTTGTCAGTTATTATCACAGGCTGGAAAACTTTACATCTGACTTCCTCCACTAAGCCATCACAAATGAAGCCAGCTCGTCAGTCATCTCTCGCAGAAGGTAGGCCTATTTAGACCTGGGATGTCATCACCGAGTAGGTTTTCCTCCTGCAGAAGTATCCCTCTCTTAAGGACAGCTCTCTAACTTTGCACCTTACTGGGAATAAACTTACCCTGGGCCCACAAAATCCGAGAGTTTTGACCTTGTGAAATTCTTGGTTTTAGGGGTGGATTTGGCCATCGTGTCAAATAACACACCATAAGCTGATCCATTTTATTCTCGCACCTGCTTAATGTGTAACAAGTTCATATCTGTATTAGACCCTATCCCGCCTAAGCTGATGGAGCTTGTCCCTATTTATGGGCACATTGACGTATCCGCCTAAGTTGGCGGAGTTCATCTCCATTGTGGGGGCTGTGAGAGGGGCAAAATTTGACCTCTCTCACAGCCCCCATAATGGACTATGGAAACCGTGATGTTTGTTCCATCCCACTCATCCCATCTTATCCAAGATTTTTGGGCCAAACACAGGGTTACCCTGGTCTGACTGGCACCCTACTCTCTTGACATGCCTCCTTTTGGCTATTTCCTAAACTGAAGGTGCCGCTGAACGGTTCGAAATTTGGGCACAAAATAAATAAAGACAAAAAGATCTTGGTGATCCCAAGCACTGACTTTACAAAATGTTGACAGTAATGGACGGACCACCGGGCGAAGTGTAATGAGTCCAAAGGGATATACTTTAAAGGAAATTAAAGTTGGAACTCGATAAGCTTTTTTTTTTTTCTTCTTCACCAACAGAAGGTCGGATGCTTTCTAATCAGACCTCGTATATTTCCTTGCAATATGAGATCTGTGTTTATTTCACTCTCATTTCACCCATTACCTCTTTTAGCCATGCAAGTTTCGTTCATTTATTTTGGAAAACTCTCTGTGTAGAAGGGGAAAAAAATTTAAACATCTTCGCATAACAAATATTTTCTATCTATCTATCTATAGCCCGACGCCCTAATCCCGCAAAGGGTGGCCGCAGACAAAACGCCTCCAAGTCACTCTGTCACCCACCATTTGACTCCCCTCCCCCCACCTCACCCCCCCCTCCCTCATATACCTCTCAACTCCATCCCTCCACCTCATCCTCGGTCTACCCCTCCCTCTCCCTCCCTCCACCTCACCTACATACACCCTCTTAGTCAGTCTTTCATTCTCCATCCTCTCCACATGTCCAAACCACCTCAGTGTATTTCTCCTAATCTTTTCAACCACATCCACATCTACCCCACAACGTTCCTTCCACTTCTTCATTCGTCAACCTGTCCCTCCATGTCACTCCACATGCTCCTCTCAAGTAACTCATTTCCTGCTCTCACTCTTGACTTGTTCCCCTCTTGCAAAGTCCACGCCTCGCTTCCATACGTCAGGGTAGGGATCACAATACCATCATGCAGTGACTTCTTAACTTCCATACTCACCTCCCTATTTCTCATCACTGCTTTCAGTGTGCCAACAACCTTCCTTCCCTGCTGTACCCTTTCACGTACTTCATCCCCCAAAGTTCCTTCCTTACTCATCACACTACCCAAGTACTTGAATGCACTCACATTCTCCATATCCTCACCATCCAACCTCACTGCACACTCTGTAACTTCATTCTTCTCAAACACCATAACTTTACTTTTGTTTACATTAACTTTCAGCTTCCTCCTCCTACACACTGTCCCAAATTCATTCACCAAACCTTGCAACTCCCATTCATCTTCACTCAACAATACTGTATCATCAGCAAACAGCAACACCGGAAGCTTCCAAATCTCACCCTCATTCATTAGGGCCACCCCCACATCCACTGCCCTACCTTGTACCTCCTTTACGACCCCATCCATATATATATTAAACAGCCATGGAGACATTACACACCCCTGTTTCAGTCCCACACTGAGATCAAAGAACTCACTCAGCTCACCATCCACTCGCACCGTAGCCCTAGCTCCCTCGTACCGTACATACTCTTCACAGCACTCAACAATTTCCCCTCCACTCCATATATTCTTAATACCTTCCACATACCTTTCCTATCTATTCTGTCATAAGCTTTCTCCAAGTCCATGAAGGCAGCGTACACTTTCCTTCCCTTCTCTAGATACTTCTCCACTAAACATCTTAGAACAAATATCTGATCTACACACCCTTTTCCCTTCCTAAATTTTAACTGCTCAAATCTCAGTGACTATTTCAAGCTTTATTTTCTCTGCGTCTGCTTAAAACATAATACAACGTAATAGTCGGTTTAGGTTACAGCCTTCTAGGTGATTTGTACTCTACGGTTGTGTAAAAAAAAAATACATTTTAAAAATCTCGATGGGGCAGATCAGAAGAACTACTCCAGGGACTGTACAACTTCCAAATGGCAGTGGCCAGTAATTGTAGCTGTGAACTGGATTCGAGCCCCGCCTCAGTAAGGCACAAGTACGGGCTCGAATCCCATCGTGATGACGTATCTTTTCTTTTTCCTGAATTTCTGTCTTCTACCTCACTCATTCTATAGGTAGGAAAAAGAGAGGTGGGGAAAAGATGATGTCAGTGGACATTTACATGTTTGAATGTGGTTCACTGAGAAATCAGCAGCATTGTGTGTGTGTGTGTGTGTGTGTGTGTGTGTGTGTGTGTGTGTGTGTGTGTGTGTGTGTGTGTGTGTGTGTGTGTGTGTGTGTGTACGAAGTTAAATTATCCATTTGTATCCAGAGTTAGTCGACGACAAACTCGATGTATCATATTGATAAATCTTTCTTTTTGTTCCGGGGACCAACAGCATCATATAATCAATGGTCTTTCACCTCCACACGCTTTTCTTACCAACTATATCATCTCTACAATGTGAGGGAACATCGAGGTCCTCTTGTTTTACCTTTTCTTCCTATCACCGAATGTCCTATTCACCAGACTTTTTTTTTTTTTCAATTGCCAGCTTAAATCATGTGAGAGACAAACTGGTAATTTGATATTCAAGACATACACTCAACTTAGCAATGATTTTCTTCAACTTTCCCCCCACCGCTCTTTCATTGTTTCTTGCACGATTTGGGTTGCATATTTTCTTTATCCCTTCTCTGCTTTATCTCTTACTTTCAATCGTCGTTCTTCTGACGACCTCTAAGATTCAGTCTTTCTCACACGCTCTCTCACTCGCCCATTCGTAGCCTGTGGTCTTAGGGTTTTCCATACAATTTCAACCCCTCTTCCTATAACACCCACAACCCATCCTTTCACCTGCTCCCCCCAACACAGACACGTTTAATCTTCATTCTACTCATTCTTTCTTCCTACATTACTTAGGTTACCTTCACCAGGACACCACCTTACTTCTACCACAACTTTCTCTACTTTCTTAATACCCTTCTCACTCCATGAAGGACTTTTCACCGTTTTCTTTATTGCACTCATTATTATTCTTCCCGCTCATTCCCTCAAATTTCCTTCTCTCTTTCCAACTCCTTCCCTTTTTCATTCCATCTCTCTCCAACTCTCTCATTCTCTCTTGTATACCCATGACTCCCTCTACAGCATCTCTTCTACTTCTCCTCCAGTCCCTTCCAGTTCATCCCGCATTACTGTCCAAAATCAGCTTTCCTCCCAATCTCCTGGACTCCCACCGCCTTTCACTGTCTGAAATATCCATGTTATCGTCCCACACACTTCTACCTTTCGCTCACATTTCCGCTGTGTGTTTCTCCCTATATTTGCACGAACCCTTCACCCTCTCGTTACCCTGCCTACCGTCTTCTCCACCTGAGCGTTCATTCACATGAGAGAATCACAAAGCTACTGTTTTTTCTTACTTTCACTAGATTATTTTGTCACATTTTTATTGTACTTTCCCAGCAGTATTTCTTGTCAACTTTCCCTTTCTTCATTTTTTTATTATTCTTTTAATCTGAATATCTTCATATTCTTAACTATTTCTTAACGTATTTACACGTCCTTCCTCTCTGTCTGTCTGTCTGTCTGTCTGTCTGTCTCTCTCTCTCTCTCTCTCTCTCTCTCTCTCTCTTTGTCTGTCAGTCTGTCTGTCTGTCTGTCTGTCTGTCTCTGTCTGTCTGTCTGTCTGTCTCTCTCTCTCAATGTATTTTCTGCATTCCCATCCTTCCTGTCTTATCTTTCTCTTTTTAGTCTCTCTTAAGACTCATTAATCCATCCTCTTCTTCAGTCTTTCTTTCTCTCTGCTCACAATTCTCCGCCATCCCGCCTTCAAGCTTAGGTTATCCCTCTTGTTCTCCGTCCCCTTCTTATTTCTTCATTTCTTCGACACTCTTGGACCATCTCTGCTCTCCTTCACTCTCTCCCCTTGCTCTTTCCTACTCCCGTTGGTCGTTTCCCCTCTTCTTAACCTCCCATTTTCTCTTTCTTCTTTCAGAATTCTTTCTTAAATCATCTCTCCTTTCCTTTGTCTTCCTCTCCTCCATTTCTCCCTCTCGTCTATGTCAGTCGTCCCTCGTCATCAGTAAATTCTTCTCTATATATGATTCTTCTCTTTCCTGTTATCTCTGGTGAAATTGGAATGTAACTCTCTCCAATTCCGATCCTATATCTCCATTTTTTTATCATTTTTTGTCTATACCCTCTTATACATATCTTTTGCCTACCTACCGTTTCTATGTATCCCATTTCTCTCTTCCATTTCTTTTCCCCATTCGTCCTTTCCCCATCCTCTTTCTCTCTCTTCTCCCTGCCTACTTTTCCTTGCAATTCCCCGGTCTTTCCTCCCCCTTTTCTCCCACTAAAGCTCTACCTTGCCTTCCTTCTTATGCCTGCTCTTCCTCTCCCTATGCCTTTCCTCCCATTCGAGTTCCTGAGTCTTTAGGATGACTTTCTGATTCTCTCAAGGTATAGAGTTGTTGTAACAGCACAGGCATCACACAATTACTCTCATTCAGTCCATTATAACGTATACTTGATTGATTCATACTGTCTCAAGACAAGTTTCTTAATATTAATGCACACCTCTCTGACAAGAGGGATTTGCTATAGCCTTCATTAAATTTTTCGCAGCTGGTCAACTAAGCAGAGTAAAATATTGGGAACACCAGATCATATATACTATAATGTACTCTGTGTGTGTGTGTGTGTGTGTGTGTGTGTGTAGAAAAGCCAAAACTGGAAAAAGGATTTTACAAAGGCGTAGAAAAGAAAACAAACAGCAACAGACCTAATGGTCATTTCGAGGCTGCTTGTTAGAGAGAAGACTATCACTATCTATGATATCTAATTTTACAAGTTGAAGGTAACGATAGTAAAGCAAGAAAGCAACCCCCCACCCACCAAACCCTCCGGTCGCAGCTGGCAGGAAAAAAGTGAGAAGGACCACCATGCGGCATGGAAATGCTGACATGGAAATTCCATAGGAAAGACTAAAAAGTAGTAAACTATATTCTCTCATACTAAATCTATACACTACAAGCGTCAATAAAATACAGGTATCATTAATTACATAGCATTACCCGGCTATATATTGATCACGATCTCAAACAGACAAAAAACAGGTTACATTATTATTTTGTCATGAAGGTGTTTAGCTTTTGATTTGAAGCGATATACTTATCTAAGCGATTTTTGAATGTCACCACTGTACTGCAATCAGCAACATCCCTGGGCAGTTTATTCCAAATGTTAACAACCCTGTTAAAGAAAAAATGATTGGCTTCATTAGACTGGAAATGGTTTCCAATAATCTTATCCCATTACCTCCAGTATAGTTCGAACAATCAATTGTAAAGAGTTTGTCAACAGCCATACTATCAAATCATTTAATGATCTTGAATAATTGAATCACGTTCCGTCGTAGTCTGCGCACTGATATGTTAAATATCTTTAGCTCATTTAATGTCTCCTCGTATAATTTGTTCTTCAGTCTGGGTATCATTTTTGGTACTCGTTTTTGCACTCTCTAATTTTTCTGCATCTTTTCTGTAATACGGTGATCAGAACTGCACACAGTATTCCAGATATGGACACACAAAGGAACTGTAGAAGGGATTACATTTTTAGATCTGAACTCAAATGATCTACATAAAAAAA
>NW_027642549.1:0-4995 GCF_032717465.1 Coenobita brevimanus | reverse complement strand
CTAGTTTGTTAGCTTTCTTTACTGCTTCTGTGCCCTCTTTACTTAGCTTCATATCATTTGTTACAATTATTAATGAAACTTGGTAGAATGGTGGGAAATGTGTCTTTGATGGGATAATCTGATTTTCGTGTCGATTGATTTAATCTGAAGGGGTGATTTTAACTCACAATAATTGTCCCCATTCCTGTTACTTCCATATACGCACGCGTGGAAAAGGTGACGGGGCATTTCTGTAGAGGTTTTTCATACATCTTTAGAGAGAGAGAGAGAGAGAGAGAGAGAGAGAGAGAGAGAGAGAGAGACGGTTGCACTGTATATCTCCACTCTGATACTACGAGCAGACGGTCTATCCACCAGAAGATGATGGTAACTGTAGTGGTGGTAGTGATGATAGCTGTAGTGGTGGTGTTGGCCATGGTAGCTGTTTTGGCCATGGTGGTGGGAGCAGTAATGATGATAGCTGTAGCTGTGATGATGGTGGTGGGGGTAGCTGAGGTGGTGGTGCTGCTGGTAGCTGTGGAGGTGTTGGTGGTGCTAACTGTAATGATGGTGACATTGGCGCTGTAATGGTGATGGTGGTAGCTGTGATGATGTTGGTTGTGGTAGTATTGGTAGTTGCTGTGTGGTGGTGGTGGTGGTGGTAGTAGCTGTGATGATGGTGATGGTGAAAGCTGAGGTTATGATGCTGGTTGCTGTGATGATGATGGTGGTGGTGGTGGTGGTGGTGATAAAAGTAGTTGTGTTGGAGGTAGTGGTGGTGGCGGTGGTGCCTGTAATGATGGTGCGAGTAGAAGCTGTGGTGATGATGGTGCTAGGTGTGATGATGGTGGCGGTGGTGGTGATGGTGGTAGCTGTGGTGGTGATAGTAGCAGTAACAGTGATGTTGTTTTTGTTGTCAGTGGTGGCTGTGAAGATGGTGGTGATGGTTTTGACTGTAACTGTGATGATGATTCACTGTTCGTCGACAAACTGGAGAAAGAAACACCGATGTGGGACTTAGTGTGTATTGACGTTTCGCCTCATAGCTTCCTCAGAATATAATGCTTCAGAACAATTGTATTCTCAGGAAACCATTAGGCGAAACGTCAATATGCACTAAGCCCCACATCGGTGTTTATTTCTTCAACTGTGATGATGATGGTGGTGGTGATGTTGATCGAAACTGTGGTGTTGATGGTGGTGGTGGTGGTAGCTGTGGTGCTGTTGGTAAAAGTGGCTGTGTTGGTGGCGGTGGTAGCTGTGATGGTTTTGGCTGTGGTGACAGTCTCCGGGAAAGATTCACCTTGATACACCCGCCGGCACGTGAATCTGAGACAAGTGATACTGAAGCAGGTGCCAAGTTCTCACCTACATGATAACGGTGAGTGAGGAGGAGGTGTCGGGGTGGGGTGAGTGGAGGAGGGTTTTGGACGCAGACGTTACAACATCAGTGACCAATCATAATGCTTCTGACGTA
Organism: Coenobita brevimanus; assembly: GCF_032717465.1. Lineage (NCBI taxonomy): Eukaryota > Metazoa > Arthropoda > Malacostraca > Decapoda > Coenobitidae > Coenobita > Coenobita brevimanus. The sequence continues at coordinate 3,539 of NW_027642549.1, read as the reverse complement.
TGGTCATGTTGCAAAATTTATAAAGATTTTAAGTAGTCCATATAAACGTCTCCACATGTGAACAATTGCTGAAAGTATAAAGGTAACTCATATTCAAAGGGTACTGTGGGTTTTACAAAGCATGCCATTTCAGCTTGTGTGTATATAGGTTTATTAATGACATGTTATAAAGGGAATTTCAAATTGATTATAAAATCACTGTTAGTATATATCTGTAGTATATATCAGTAGTATTACATACAATTTTCATTGATAATTATTTTCGTAATGAAGATCATGAAGAATATATTTAGATGGTAAAGTTGTGTAATATTATTATATTACATGGGACCAAGAGGACATAAAACACAAAATTCGGCAGAACCCCCTCCCCTCCAACCCCTCTTCTCCCCACTCACTTTTTACCATGTAGTTGATAATATGGCAGCTGCTTCAGCATCACTTGTCTCAGATTCACGTGTCAGCGGGTGTACCAGGTGAATCTTTCCCCGAGTGTACCTGTGATGTTGGTGGCAGCGGTGGTGTTGGTAATGAAGATAGCTGTGTTGATAGTGGTAGCTGTGATGATGCTAGTGGTTGAAGCTGTGGTGGTGGTGGTGGTGCTAGCTCTACTGCTGATGGTAGTACGTTGGCGGTGATAGCTATGATGATGGTGTTGTTGTTGATGGTAGCTGATGATGGTGATAGTGATACCTGTGATCGAGGCTGTGGTGAGGATGGGAAGCTCCGATGATGGTGGTGATGATGGCAGCTGTCATGATGCTAGTGGTTGTAGCTGTGGTGGTAGTGGTGGTGGTGGTTATAGCTGTGCTGCTGCTGGTGGTATGGTGGTGGTGATAGTTGTGATGATGGTGGTGATGATGATGATGGTGTTAATGGTAGCTTTGATGACGATATTGTTGTTGGTAACTGTGATGGTGGTGGTGGTGGTGGTAGCTGTGGTGGTAATGGAGGCTGTGATGGTGGTGGTGGTGGTAGCTATTCAGAAACGGTTCTTATGTGTACAAGTGCTTTGCAACCTATCGGGCCGAAAAACACTCGCTCAAAACGAAGCGTGTATCACGGACGGCTGTAATATGAACAAGTTCTAAGCGGTCCGATAGGGCCGTGATGTTCGTGTATAAATCATAACAGAAGATTCCACTACTGATGTTATGGAAAGCAAGAAGCCATCCCTTGCTCTTTACCACACACACACACACACACACACACACACACACTCGCCCCATATTTCAATGTTTTTTTTTTTTTACTGATGGTGGACTGATATGTAACAAATTTTCTCTCAAAAATTATTTTTTCTTTCCTTCCACCATGCTACGCATCAAATTAATCTGTACATTCTCATCAATAAGTTCTCGAAGCCAGTAAGAGCTATGCATTTCTGAGAAAAAGGAACGAATAGAAAAGACACAGTTCTCGATGTATGTATCAGGTGGTAGCCCTGATTAACCATTCTCTGGGCGAATGGAAGAGTTGTCAGCGGCTTATCGCATACCTGTTGTGTAATCATAACACTTTTTCGGCTTTGTCGCTCAATAGTCGTAATTCGTAGTCATTATAATGAAGTGTTGAAGTGTCGAAGTAATAAATACTCAGACTATTCCACCGTGGCATAAATAGTTGGATGTATTTTACGGGAATATATTACCTCAGCACGTTTTTTTCTTCAGCTGGATAAAATAGCTTGACGTTAGTCGAAGCGATATTACTATATCGTAATGATTAAATTATATTAGGACGTCTGCTTATAAGAAGAAATCGCCTACTGTTTCACTGCTATTACCGTACTTCACACCCGTCCAGTAAAAAAGAATCGTCTATGGGCAGAGAAAACATACAAAACCTTTCTCAGTCTGGGAGTATTCCTCACCGAAGAAAGTGACGACTGGAAGAAATGAAAACAATATTTGAAAAACAAGGTTGTTACAAAACGTGACTTTACCAGTATATGGTATTTATCGATTTTACTAATATATTTCGTCAATAATGACCAGAAATAAAACTCAGAAAACTAGAAACTTGAGTCCCAACTTCCTCAGAAAGTATCAATTAAAACAAATTATCACGTAGCATTAGAGCAGCTCGCATGTCCCATTATATTTTTGTCGAATATACAAGTTTTGAGGATAAAATTTAATGTGATTTTTTCAAAACAGATATATATGCTTTTTACCTTCATCTGAACCAGATTTTTGTCTCTTGCAGCTAATTCCACGTACTTCACTGACAGAGCAGGACAATAGTACGGTTGTACATAGTTTTCATAACACTGGCCAGTGACTAACAAAAGACTCAAGAGTTAATCTTTTGGTATAACTCGGCACTCAAGATGGGGACCGAAGCCCCTAGTCATTAAGGCCGTATATATATATATATATATATATATATATATATATATATATATATATATATATATATATATATATACAGACAGACACACACTTCCATGGATGCATACATACAGACACACTTTCATGCACACGTACATATATATATAATAATTTTTATTTTATTTATTTTTTTGTATTTTTATTATTTTAATTTTTTCTTGGTTTTATATTTTTTATACCTTATATTATAAAGAAAAACCTAATCTAAAGACCCTAAAACTAATCACCTAAAAGACAAATCGCTAACCTATACTAAATCCTACAGAGACAAATAGCTAGACCTACACTAATGAAAAAAAAAATACCTCGACTAACAGGACACCATCGACTGCAGATATGTAATGCCTTTCTACATTACATACCTGCACCCATCACCTCGTGACTGTCAGTCGAGGCACAACCTAACATAGGGGACATCAATATATGAAAGGGAACCAGACGAGTCAGGAACATTTCCATATACGTCAGCTGTCGGCCCTAATTAGAATAACTTAAGCAAGATGTTATAATATATTTACATTATATGTACAAAAAGTGAAGAACCTCGCCCAACAGACCACCATCGACTGCAAGTGCCCAATACCTTTCTATATTGCACACTTACACTCATCAGCTGGTGAATGTCAGTTGAGGAACGGGATTTAATGTAGGGGACATCAATATTAGAAATAGATCAGTGGGAAGGAGGAACTATTGCTATATGTCAACTGTCAACCCTATTTAATAGTACAATATGTACAGTCACTCATAAAAGAAACGACCCCCCCGGCCAAGACACCTTTCAACCAATATGATATCGGTCCTGGTAACACTGTAAATGACGTCAGGTGTGGGGGTGTGAAGCTGCGTTTGGGAGAAGTTCATTCAAAGTTCATTCAAAGTGTGTCGAGCCCATTCATTTAACCCTTGAGGCCGGGGGTTTCATTTGCATCATGTGCGGCATTAATACATAAATGTTCGGGTATGGGATTGTGTTATCGCCTGAAAGTTCTTTGTTCTTCTAGCATAAAGTTAATTTTGTGTGAAGGACAACATAACAAGTCAGATATAAAGTATGTTTGACTCGAAATGTGGATTGAAGCAGTGTTTCGTGCAGATTAATTCCGCCCTCCTCTCAAACACCCCTCCTCATCCCCCCATATGGCT
>NW_027642548.1:0-38170 GCF_032717465.1 Coenobita brevimanus | reverse complement strand
CAATGCAGATCTTTTGAGTAGGCTGCCACCAAAGGAAATGCAGATAGCATCAGAGCCCATCCCCACTGATACTGTGTTGTTGTTGGAGCATATTCAGGACTCACCTGGTATCTGCTAAGCACATAAGGAGTATTTGGACTGCCTATGACCCAGTGTATGCTAAGGTGTTACATTTCATTAAGATGAGTTGGCCAGATGATGTAAACGCTCCAGAGTTTAAACCCTTTTTTGTACGTAGGTATGAACTTAGCACTGATGAAGGATGCATCATGTGGGGAAACAGGGTGGTGGTTCCTCCTGCAGGTCAACAACAGGTACTAAAAGAACTACATGAGGCACACCCAGGTATGTCTGCAATGAAGGGTATTGCTAGATCTTATGTATGGTAGCCAAAGCTAGACAAAGATATAGAAATGACAGTAAGCACATGTGAAATTTGCCAGATAAATAGAAACAAACCCAGCATTGCACCCCTTCATGTGTGGCCATACCCAGAAAGACCCTGGGAAAGAGTACATGTAGACTTTGCAGGCCCATTCATGGGACATATGTTTTTGGTCCTCATTGATGTCTATTCCAAATGGTTGGAAGTAAGAATAATGCACAATGCCACAGCAATAGCCACCATTTCTGAGTTGAGAGACATTTTTACTACACATGGGCTTCCTTCAATGTTGGTGACTGATAATGGAAGCCAGTTCACCAGTTGTGAATTTGGTGAGTTTATGAAAAGGAATGGAGTTGTACACACTACTTGTGCTCCTTTTCACCCCAGTTCAAATGGCATGGCTGAAAGAGCTGTTCAGACATTTAAAAAAGGTCTTCTGAAAATGAGGAAGGCCGACATAAAGACTAAGTTGGCAAGGTTTTTGTTCAGATACCGTTGTTCACCTCAGTCAATAACTGGAGCTACCCCTGCAGAGTTGCTTATGGGCAGGACCTTGCAGGGTCCTTTGGACTTGATAAGGCCAAACTTAAAAGAGAGGGTGAAAAGGAAACAAGACAATCAGAAGATGTATCATGATAAGGGAAAAATGGTGAGGGAATTTGCTGTAAATGATGAAGTATTTGTAGAGAATTATAGTGGGCGAGGAGGTCGTTGGTTACCTGGAATTGTAGTGGAAGTAACTGGGCCTCTGTCACATAAGGTAGAACTGGGTGATCACAGAGTTGTTAGAAGACATATAGATCAGATGAGGTCTAGAAAGGAGGAGTTAACAAGATCAGAGCCCCCCAGAGAAGTTAGCACACCACATTTTAGTGGGGATGAGTGGGATCTGGGAGGTATGGGTGTCAGCATGGAGGCTACCCAGCTGCCTCAGAAAAGTTTAAAAGAGGCTCCAGCATCCATTGAGGACCGAAGTAGCCCAACTGGGGAGCAAAAATGGGGCAGCAAGACAAATCAGCCAGGGCTAGTGCCAGACAAACCAGCAGTGATAGGGGAAAAGCACTGCCCACAGTCTCCTTCAGGTACCCCTCTAGGTAGCCCAGCTCATACAGGTACCAAAACCAGGTCAGGAAGGCTTATAAAGAAGCCCACCTGGCTTGATTTGTAAGCTAGGTATACCATATAAGATGCTTATGAGGAAAATATATATATATATATTTTTTGTATGGTATGGGTGCGTGAGTGTGCTATTTTGAGTTTATGTTTAGCATCACCATTTAATTGTTGTACAAGTTATTATTTAGTTTGAAATTAAGGAGGGAAAGAATGTTATGATTGGAGTGTATGAAATTCTTCCCCTGTGTTTGTGTATACGCCGAGATTGGCAGACAAGCGACCAAGAGGTGTGGGCTGAGGAACAAGAATAAAGTGCTGTTGTTGTTTTGCATTGGATGTGTTGTTTAACTGCTTTCCCTGTGGTCGTGGATGTCAAGCAGAGATCTTCAAGATATTACAGAACGGTACGTGAAATCTTACTTCCGTGAATAAATATTGTGCTTTACAGATATATCTTGATACTGTCAAAGCAGGCACATCAACTGATGAATGAAAGCAACTGAATGACAGGGTCATTTACTGAGCAGAACTGTAAGGAGGTCTACCCTGGATATATGACACAATACAGCATTTGGCAACAGATGAATATACTGTGTGATCACTACTATACTTTAGCACTGTCTACCTATGAGAAAATTCTGTAACTGCACAATGAGTATCCTAACCCACTGAGTCTGAGATGTCAAATTTCAATTTATTATTGTCAATTCTTGATGATTCCATTCAGTTAAGGAGAGATTTTTTGAACTGGAGGGTTTAGAAGTAGCTTTAATAAACCCCTTCAATAACAGAAGCCTTTCCTAAGTTGAATCAAATCATCTGGGAGCAGCAAGACTAAACTAAAAGGAAAGTCACCAAGATTGAAGGGTCTGATATGTTATCAATATGCCGGGAATCGAACCCGGGACTCTTAGGCGAGAGCCAGTCAGCATACCACTACACCACGGACTCGATTCCCAGCATATTGGTAACATATCAGATGATTTTTCCTGTGCACAGTACAGGTTTCTCTCTTCAAGATTGAAGGGATTAAAACTGTAACATACAAAGAGATACCCACTACTATTTCTGATCACCACCTACCTGAGTGAAGATTCCGTAATTGAATCCTGGGTGTCCTTAAAGCTTGTGTCACTGAGAGCCTGTGGGTTTAGGATCAGGTGCTCTCTGGGGGTGATGGTGATGGTGATAGGGGCTGAGGGTGGCTCTCCGAGGGGCTCTGGAGTTGACTCACTCCCAGGGGGGGTTCTCCATGACTACCGAGGATTCCAGACTTCTATTTGCAGTGTTGCTGGTGCTTTTATTATGTGGAGTCCTTGCCTAAATGCTTTCTGTGGTTCCTTCATCATCACTACCTACAGTACTGAAAAGATACAAAAAAATTTAGTCGTCATCATCATCACCATCATCTTACTTTTTTTTTATACCTATGGATTGGAAGTAATCACATTCTCATTATCATCTCAACCCTATTTTCCAACAAAATGAAAATGAGGTGTGTAAGCTCTAGATACCATTGCAGCTAATATAAAAGGCAACAGTAGGAGAACTATCATTAGAGTCATGCAACACAACAATCAAGTCAGCGATAAAGCTTTAGAAAACTTGGTTCTGTCTCATGAAAAAGGCAATGCAAACATTTTTTTTACAGAGTATGTGTGCTTTTTTCCCCCTTTTTTTGAATCTCAGGACCAACTGCCTAGCCCGGGCTCCTACGCTCCTCATGGGGCAACGTAGGATTGGCTGATGGATGGATGGATGGATGAATGCATTGCATAAAACCTATGGATAAGTCATTCTATCAAACATCAAGTTAAATATGGTACACTGTATAGAAATGAAACCTTTGTCTGCATTCTTATACAGTATGGTACACTCTTCTAGCCTTTGTTAGTTTTTTGTTTCAATTTCCATACCTCATTTACTCAACACATTCATTTATTATCATGTCGTGCCATCCTCTTGGCTTTCCACATCCCATTCCACCTTAAAACTCACTGAGATATACTGTGCCTTTTCACTAATAAGAACACATCCATTGTTAAGTTAATGTCGCATCTCTGCCTTCATTTGTTTTGTTTTGTGTTCTGACAACGGTGGGCGCTGCATGGCGGCGGTTATGTGGAGCTGTCATATTAAAGAGGATAATGTGCTGCTGTGTCTCCTTGTTACCTCTGCTGACTATGAGCAAATTCATCAAATGGTAGCAGAGCGTAGTTGGGTCAGCAGAGGTGATCTGTATATTTAAAGAAGACCGAGATACGACTGAGAAGATGAGTGGCCAAGCTGGGAAGTGTGTTCCACCTGTTTTTGGTGGGGACAAGAGTTATGAGAGGTGGAAAACCGAACTGGAAGCTTGGCAGATAGTGACAACTATACCTCCTAAGAAACAAGCTTTAAGTGTTGCCCTGTCCTTTCTGGAGGGCAGTGAGGTAAGGGACAGAGTTTTTAGTGAAGTTAATATCCAAGACTTGAATTGTGAAGATGGTATGACTAAACTGCTACAAAGTCTTGATAAGTGGTACATGAAGGATAAATTAACCAGTGCTTATGATTCTTGGTCTGAATTTGATAACTTTCCGGATAAGTGAGAGCAGCAGCATAGAGGCCTACATAACTGAGTTTGAAAAACGGCACAAGAAACTATCAAAGCATGGCATTATCATTCCTAACGGTATCCTAGCATTTAAATTACTTGACTGTGGAGGCCTATCACATAGAGACAAGCAATTAGCTTTAACAGCAGTGGATTACAGTAAGCCAGATACTATGTTTCAACAAATGGTAGAAGCTCTCAGAAAATTCTTCGGGATTAAGTCTGTACCTGCATCGAGTGCTGCACAAGAAAGTTCCCAAGCTCATTCTGGCATCACCATAAAGACAGAGCCAGTGTATGTTGCTGAGGAAGTGAATTTTACGGACAAAGGGAGATACAAGAGGAATGGTAACAGCACTGGCGGAGGAAACAACAACACCACAAGAGGACATAGACCTAGCTACAGGAATTTTGTGAGTGGAACTGAAAAGGGTACACGAAAGAACCCAGTGGACTCAAGAGGTAATGTTACGCGATGTCATATATGTAGATCTGAGTATCATTATGCAAATAAATGTACAAACAGAGAGAAAAAGGTATATGAAGCAAAGGTAGAGTCACTTCCTGAATGTGGACCTAAAGACGAGGATGAAGTGTACCTAACATGTGGAAGTGGGTCCTGTGATGAAATGAGAAATTTAGTTGGTGACACCTTCAACTGTGCTGTATTGGATTCTGCATGTTCATCTACTGTTTGTGGGGTGGATTGGCTACAGAGTTACTTAGATTCACTGCCTGATGACAAACGTATGAAAGTTCATGAAGAAAATAGTGGAGCTACCTTTAAATTTGGTGATGGTGTAGTTGTTCCCTCTTTAAAGAAGGTTACATTTCCATGTGTTTTGGCAGGTTTCCATTGTAAAATTAAATCTGATGTAGTAGAATGTGACATACCTCTCCTATTTGGTAAGCCATCAATGAAAAGAGCTAAAGTTAAGTTAGATGTTGAAAATGACTGTGCAGTTGTGCTAGGTAAGAGCATTAAGTTACAATGTACTGTCTCGGGTCATTATTGTATTCCAATCACAGAGAACAATTCCAGTGATGTAAAGCAAGTCATGTTCACTGTAGGTTCAGATAAGAAAGAAAAAAGAAGTGTGTGTTGAAGTTGCACAAACAGTTTGCCCATCCCTCTGTAAAACGTCTAAGTCAGTTATTGAAGGACGCTGGGGTACAGGATACAGACTATTTCAGATTGGTGAAGGAAATAACTGATGATTGCAATATTTGTAGGAAGTATAAGAAAACCCCTTCTAGGCCTGTGTTGAGTTTACCTTTAGCCAGAGATTTTAATGAGGTTGTGGCCATAGATTTAAAAGAGTGGAAGAAAGGGGAGGTATACTTCTTGCACCTTGTTGATGTGGCCACACGATACAGTAGGTCTGTAATTATATATGATAAGAGGAGGAAGACGATCATTGATAAAGTCGTAGAAATGTGGATAGGAACTGGTATAGGTTCACCAGACAAATTTTTGGCTGATAATGGAGGAGAATTTGCCAATGAGGAGTTTTCTGACATGTGTGAGAACTTAAATATTAGAGTGATGCACACAGCTGCAGAGAGTCCATTTAGCAATGGACTCTGTGAGAGGAACCATGCAGTAATTGATGAGATGGTGAGGAAAATAATAGCTGATCAACCCACATGTCCTCTACACATAGCACTTGCTTGGGCTGTAAATGCTAAAAATTGTTTGCAGATGGTGGAGGGTTACAGTCCATATCAATTGGTTTTTGGCAGAAACCCTAAGCTCCCTAATGTCATGAATGATTCATTACCAGCTCTGGAAGGCACAACAATAAGTGAAACACTTGGTAAGCACCTGAATGCTCTTCATACAAGTCGCCAGGCATTTATAAGGGCTGAGACTTCAGAAAGAATAAGACGTGCATTAAGGCATCAGGTTAGGCCTGTTGGAAGGACCTTCCAGAATGGAGAGCTTGTGTATTTCAAAAGAGAGAGTGATAATGAATGGAAGGGACCTGGTACAGTAATAGGTCAGGAAGGTAAAACTGTCATCATTAAACATGGAAGTTATATTGTAAAGGTACATGTAACAAGAGTTACGGAAATGAAGTATGATATGAGCACTGATATTGAGAATGGTAAAGAGAGGTTTTTAGGTGAAGTAAGAAGTAGGTCAAATAATGATGATGTTTGTACCTTAAATAATAATGTCATTGGAACTGTTCATGACGTAGATGACGATGAAGCTGATGAGAGCACAGTAATCAAGATAGAATACCTAAGTGATTGTTGGTACATATGGAGCTAAGTTAGCATTTTATTTAATCTGTTGCCTGAAAATGCTCTGCTGATAGATGTTTTTTTGGGGGGACCCACATTTTGAGGAGCTTATTTGTAACTGTAAATACCATAGCTAGGTCTGGTGCTCTTTGATTAGGACAGATTCCCCCACTGGAGGCAAAGAGATTTTGAGAATATTTTTGTCACTTATGGCTTCTATGAACTGGAAATGTAACTCCATTGATATCAAAGCTGCTTTTCTCCAAGGAGATAATTTTGAAAGAGAGGTATTTTTGAGGCCACCAAAAGAAGCTGTTTGTTCTGAGAAGGTTCTGTGGAAGCTCAACAAATGTGTTTATGGATTGAATGATGCAGCAAGGGTATGGTATTTCACAGTCAAAACATTACTCATAAAACTGGGATGTACTCAACTGAAGGCAGATCCAGCTGGATTTTATTGATATCATGAAGGTGAACTGTCAGGTGTTTTTCTAATGCTTGTAGATGATTTTACATGGGGTGGAACTGAAGTGTTCAGAGATCATGTAATTGCCAAGATTAAGTCAGAGTTTCAGGTAGGAATGGAAACATCTGGTGTTTTCAAATATATTGGTCTAGAAGTGAAACAAGATGATAGTGGAATAACCTTGAGTCAAAATGAGTATCTTAAGAATGTAAAACCTATACCTGTCAATGTCACTCGAGGCTGTAATAAGATGGAATATTGTAATGCAATAGAGCAGGAAAATCTTAGAAGTCTAGTTGGTCAGATTGGATGGTTGAGTACAAATACTAGACCTGATGTGAGTTATGATGTGCTTGACATGAGTTGTGTTCTGAACCATCCCAAGGTAGATAATGTGATCCAAGCCAACAAGTGTTTGAGAAAAACAGAAATGGTGGACTGTAGTTTAAAGTTTTCTCACTTAGGAGATTTGAACAAGATCAAGCTGGTAGCCTTTAGTGATGCATCTCATGCTAGTTTGCCTGATGGATATTCAAGTGCTGAAGGGTTCATAATATTTCTTGTTGGAGAAGATGGTAAAAGTTGTCCACTTGCATGGGAGGCAAAGAAAATAAGAAGAGTAGTTAAAAGCACTTTGGCTGCTGAAACCCTTGCTGCATCAGATGCTGTAGATATGTGCTATTATTTGGGAAGTGTCCTGTCTGAAATCCTGTTTCATGAACATGAAAAGAATGTAATTCCTATTTGTTGCTATGTGGATAATCATTCTTTGGTTGAAAATGTTCACTCCATGAAAAATGTAAGTGAAAAGAGATTGAGAATAGATTTAGCCACACTAAAACAGCTAATACAGGAAGGTTGTTTAAAGATGATTTGGGTTAGATCAGAATTGCAATTGTCTGATTGCCTTACAAAGAAAGGAGTGAATACTTTCAAATTGTTAAACATTTTGCAAAAGGGAGATCTTACTGACATAGGTATGTAACTAAAGTTTGTGTCTTTTTGGAAAAGTTATTATTTTTTTAAAGAAAGAAACGAGGGAATTCTGTTAAATTATTGTTGTATCCTTTTTTTTTAAAGAAAGAAGAGAGGGAATTCTGTTAAGTTAATGTCGCATCTCTGCCTTCATTTGTTTTGTTTTGTATTCTGGCAACGGTGGGCGCTGCATGGCGGCGGTTATGTGGAGCTGTCATATTAAAGAGGATAATGTGCTGCTGTGTCTCCTTGTTACCTCTGCTGACTATGAGCAAATTCATCATCCATTCTCTCTGAATGACTATAGCATCTAAATACACTTTCTTCTCTCTTCTGATCAACAGACTGTTATGCTACACCCTTCAAGAATCTATTCCTACTATCTCGCCCACCTACGTAACCCACATACATTCCTGGATAGTTACTTTCTACTACTCCCAATCAATTTTTAAAAATCACACCATACCAAAGTATCATAATCATATTTAAATCTGGACACTGTTATAGAACTAATAACATTTGAGAATTCTGCTTTCCTTACAGTTTTCAAAATTATGTAAAATACAGATTCAGTACCCATAAAGCTGTACATGTACAGCTGTGAACATAAATACTGATACACTTTGTAACAAAAGTGTAAGTGATAACTTTCACCATAGGGGTATTTGCCTACTTAGTGTGACTGGTAAAATATATGGTAGAATACTCATTGATAGGGTTAGGCATATGACAGAGGAGCTAGTTGGAGAAGAACAAGGGGGATTTAGGAAGGGAAAAGGGTGTGTAGATCAGATATTTGTTCTAAGATGTTTAGTGGAGAGGTATCTAGAGAAGGGAAGGAAAGTGTATGCTGCCTTCATGGACTTGGAGAAAGCTTATGACAGAATAGATAGGCAAGGTATGTGAAAGGTATTAAGAATATATGGAGTGGAGGGGAAATTGTTGAGTGTTGTGAAGAGTATGTAAGAGGGAGCTAGGGTTACAGTGCGAGTGGATGGTGAGCTGAGTGAGTTCTTTGATCTCAATGTGGGACTGAAACAGGGGTGTGTGATGTCTCCATGGCTGTTTAATATATACATGGATGGGGTTGTAAAGGAGGTGCAAGGTAGGGCAGTGGATGTGGGGGTGGCTCTAATGAATGAGGGTGAGATTTGGAAGATTCCGGTGTTGCTGTTTGCTGATGATACAGTATTGTTGAGTGAAGATGAATGGGAGTTGCAAGGTTTGGTGAATGAATTTGGGACAGTGTGTAGGAGGAGGAAGCTGAAAGTTAATGTAAACAAAAGTAAAATTATGGTGTTTGAGAGGAATGAAGTCACAGAATGTACAGTGAGGTTGGATGGTGAGGATATGGAGAATGTGAGTGCATTCAAGTACTTGGGTTGTGTGATGAGTAAGGCTGGAACTTTGGGGGATGAAGTGTGTGACAGGGTACAGCAGGGAAGGAAGGTTGTTGGTTCACTGAAAGCAGTGATGAGAAATAGAGAGGTGAGCATAGAAGTTAAGAAGTCACTGCATGATAGCATTGTGATCCCTACCCTGATGTATGGAAGTGAGGCGTGGACCTTGCAAGAGGGGAACAGGTCAAGAGTGAGAGCAGTGGAAATGAGTTACTTGAGAGGGGCATGTGGAGTGACATGGAGGGACAGGTTGACAAATGAAGAAGTGAAGGAACGTTGTGGAGTACATGTGGATGTGGTTGAGAAGATTAGGAGAAATACACTGAGGTGGTTTGGACATGTGGAGAGAATGGAGAATGAACGTGTATGTAGGTGAGATGGAGGGAGGCAGAGGTAGGTGTAGACCGAGGATGAGGTGGAGGGATGGAGTTGAGAGGTATATGAGGGAGGGGGGGTGAGTTGGGGGGAGGGTAGTCAAATGGTGGGTGACAGAGTGACTTGGAGGCGTTTTGTCTGCGGCCACCCTTTGCGGGATTAGGGCATCGGGCTATAGATATATATATATATTTTTTTAATGCAGATAACATATTCTGAGGGATAGTACTGTGTTAGTACAATCTATCAAGGTGTAATGTATGTAGATAGTCCTAATGTGTTAGAAGGTATGATACTTGTGTCAATCTGATCTTTGTAGTTTTATGTTGATACAGTAGCATGAGAAATGGCAGTTTTCATTATGGTATCCTCTGTACACTTTCCTTGTGTGCAGATACTGTATTACTAGCTTGGTTTCATCTGAGAGAACTGGGGAACTGAGTCATCTATCTATCTATCTATTGCCAGACGCCTCAATCCCGTTTGGGGTGGCCACAAACAAATAGCCTCCACATCGCCTTGTCCCCTGCTATTTCACTGCCCTGCTCCCAACTCACACCCCCCTCTCTTATATACCTCTCCACCCCATCCCTCCATCTCATCCTCAGCCTCCCCCTCCCTCTTCCTCCCTCCACCTCACTCACATACACTCTCTTCATCAGTCTTTCACCCTCCATCCTCTCCACATGGCCAAACCACCTCAATGTGTTCCTCATAACGCTTCCTATCACATCCACATCAACACCACAACGCTCCTTTATATCCTCATTCGTCAGCCTGTCTCTCCACGTGACTCCACAGGCTCCTCTTAAATGACTCATTTCCACTGCTCTCACTCTTGACTTGTGTCCTTCCAACAACGTCCAAGCTTCACTTCCATACGTTGGAGTTGGTATCACAATACTCTCATGTAGTAACTTTTTCACTTCCATGCTCACTTCCCTGTTTCTTATCACTGCTTTCAAGGAACCAGCAACCTTTCTTCCCTGCTGTACCTTTTCAAACACTTCATCCTCCAAACCTCCATCCTTACTCATCACACTACCCAAGTACTTAAACGTACTCACATTTTCCAATTCCTCACCATCCAACCTCGCTGTACATTCACTGACTTCACCTCTCTCAAAGACTATCACTTTACTCTTCCCTACATTCACCTTTAGATTCCGTTTCTTACACACTCTCCCAAACTCATCCACCAAGCCTTGCAGCTCCCCTTCGTCTTCACTCAACAACACAGTATCATCTGCAAACAACAGTACAGGGAGTTTCCAAACTCTATCCTCTCTCATCAGGGGCACTCCAACATCCACTACCTTACCTTGTACCTCTTTTATTTCCCCATTCATGTACAGATTGAACAACCATGGAGACATGACACATCCCTGTTTCAACCCAACCTTCAAAGAGAAAAATTCACTTAGTTCACCATCAACACGCACTGCAGCCTTAGCACCATCATACATACTCTTCACAGCATTCAACAACTTCCAATCTACTCCATATATTCTTAATACTTTCCACAATCCTTGTCTATCCACCCTGTCATATGCTTTCTCCAAATCCATGAAAGCCGCATACAACTTCTTTCCCTTCTCTAGAAACTTTTCCACTAAAGATCTAAGAATGAGTCATGGCACCATTAAATTTAATGAGTCTTTTCTGTCCAACTCTAATGAAAGAATTAACTGATACTTCCAGTCCTTCATGAATGCAACAGGTCAACTCTGGAACTGTCTTCCTTTTCCTGTATTTCCTGCCAGTCTTTTCAGCACACTGTGTCTTGGTATCTCTAAAATCTAAATGAACAGATTTTGAATTAATCACTTCTTATTTTTTCCTGAAGGGAACAATTTTATAGGCTTTCAGCCTCTGCTTCCTTCTTCCCTGGCTAAACAAACAGAAGAAAAAAATAAAGAGAGGAAATGGAGGATAGACAACTTATTATTATTATTATTATTTTTTTTTTCATGGCACCTTCAGAGTTCCACCACAGAGCAGCGTTGTTTCAATTTGTTTATACAGGCTCCAACATGCTTAATGTGTTGGCCTTTGTCACTTTATGGTTCTCCATCCTGCTTGATTTCTAACAGCCTCTGTTCAGTCCCTTATCCCTGGGGTCACAATGTATGACTTCATCCCACCGTTTCTTTTCTCTCTCTCTCTCTCTTTTTTTTTTCATCTCACAACTCTACACTGTGTGGTAATGTATGTGTTCAATATCTCTCTATCTGTTTATGTATTTATCTAAATGTACCTATATGTGCATGTAAATATGGTTGTATATGAATACATATGTATAAATGTGGCTCTGTGTATGTGAATTTCAATGTGACTATGCATATCAAAACATGACTATATGTATGTGTACATAAATGTGCCTGTATCTGTATGTATAGGTAAATGTGCCTATATGTGTATAAGTATGGTACGTAAATTTGGCTGTATGTGTACGTGTATGCAAATGTGCACGTATATGGACCTGTATGTGCATGTGTACATGCATATGCCTGCATGTGTATGTGTATGTAAATGTGCATGCATATACGAGGTCTATTCAGAGGGTATCTAACCTTAGACATGACAAGCTTAGAGCAAATCCTGTATAATACAGTTAGGTAAATTAGATAGGTAAATACACACACACACAAAATCATCAAGGTGGCTACTTACTTGATAGTGGAAGCAGTTGACTGAGAAGTGGATGACCGTCAAAACAGGTATTTTCAACAACGGAGATTCCATGACCATGCAGCTTCCATAAGGCAGATTCAATGTCAGAACCTGAAGAATATATTATAAATTAACACTTTTCATCCAAGACCCTTGATTAATTCACTGACCCTCAGGTGATAACTATCTTTAGTTAGTATCATGTGATTTTATTCAACCCAAGCAAGGCCTCGTATGTTGGGAGTCGGGACTTATAATCGCACCTCCAGTTTGAAATGCCTATTCTAAGCTGAGAATAAAATGGTTAGAAGATGTTAAGAATAAAATTAAAAAGACACTGGCAGGAATAAACTGAGCGAGATAAAGTGAACAGAAACATGTGATGGTAACACGATTAAAATCACCTTTGGGTAATCAGTCCGATCACCTGGCACTATCGTGCATAAATTAAGTCTATCATGCTGATAGGGGAAAAAAAAAATTCCTGTAAGCTGAATATAACTGCTCTTTTTACAAGGAATAATGCTGCAGAGGGATGCCTTCATATGGTGTGGAACATGTATAGTTGGACAGCTCCCCTCCTGGGTCTACAAACACCCCTAATCCCCTCCCTATCCACCAAAGTGATGGTAAAATACACAAGCAATTTCAATCTTCAGTCCACCAGGTTCACACACATACACACGTTTTCGTTTTTAAAGGCTCCAACATGCTTGCATGTGTCGGCCTTGGTCACCTAATGGCGGCTCTCCACGCTGTACGATCCATTGCAGCCTCCCTGTTCAGTCCCTTAACCCTAAGGTCACACTTAATGACCTCGTCCCATGTCTTTCTCGGTCTACCCCTCATAACCCCACCCCCAATATTAACACTTCTCACCTTCCTCACCCAATTATCATCCCCCATCCTCTTCACATGTCCAAACCATCTCAGTCTACCTCTCCTCATCACAACACCAATACACTCCAGTCCCATCCTACCTCTCAACTCTTCCATTGTAAACCAAGCCCCTCCAGGCCTTGGAGGCAGGGACGCATTGCACATCCACCTAATCATTGTCATTTCTGTACGTCTGAGCCTGCGAATATCTTCCTCCTTCACTGCCATACAGCATTACACTCCTAACACATGCTGCATACAAAGACCCCTTAGCACGTAGGGAGAGCCCTCTCAATGTCAGGAGAGGCAAGAGCTCCCTGAACTTCTTCCAACCACTTCTCACCCTAGCCACAGAGCTACCTCCAGCACACAACATGTCTCCCAAATAACAAAACTCTTCCACACACTCAAGAGATTCACCAGCAAGTTTCAATCCTTTCACGTCTGACAATCTCCACCTGCTCACCCCGGCACGCCGTACACATAAAATCAGCATTATCTCGTAGTCTACCTCTGATACCACTACATCTCTTATGCACCCATTTATCACACACACTGCACAAGATGGAATTGCTTCCCACGCCCTTGTGGCAAACTGCACATGGCCACTCTCCCTCGTCTTTGACAGAACCGCCACCAACCCTCGATATCATCACTTTTGTTTTATCTGCATTTACCCTTAAACCCTTTTGCCCCATACCATCTCTCCACTTCCTAAACCTTTCCTCCGCCTCCCTTTCATTCTCTGCAATCAAAACCAAATCATCAGCATACAACAACTCCCACGGGAGTCCGTTTCTAAAGTCACGTGAAATGGCTTCAAGTACCATGATAAACAACATGGGACTCAAGACTGACCCCTGATGCACACCAACATTCACAGAAAACTCATCACTCAAATCTCCATTCACTCTCACCTGGGTGTGAGCACCCACATACATGGCCATAACCACCCTAACCAGCCACTCCTCCAAGCCAAGCTTTCTCATTGCCCACTTCACCACCTCTGTAGGGACTCTGTCAAAGGCCTTTTCCAAATCAACAAAAACAAAATAAAGATCCCTTCTCCTACCAATACATTTTTCCTCAAGCTGTCAAACAATGAATATGGCATCAGTGGTCCCCCTACCTGGCATAAACCCAAACTGCATCTCATCAATATTCACTCTCTCTCTAATCATACCTTCTAAAACTCTCACCATTACCTTCATTATCTGATCTAAAAGCTTTATACCTCTGTAATTTCCTCATTCCAGGGCATCACCCTTCCCTTTATACACATTTACAATTACACTCTTCAGCCAATCATCTGGGACAACACACTCATAAATAATCCTATTTATCAGGTCAGTGACTAAACTCACCCCTGTATCGCCTGAGGCCTTCAACATTTCGGCAGTCAACCTTGACACACCTGCTGCCTTCCCCACCTTCATCCTGCCTATTGCCTCACTCACAGTAGCAGCATCAATCAAAGAGCAAGGGCCAGACACTGGATCTGCTGGCTCCAAACCCTCTCTGTCCCAGTCAAACTCCTTCATTCAACAACCGGTTATAATGCTCTCTCCATGCATCTTTAATATCCTCACTGTTCAGCAGTACCCTTACTTCATCATTCTTCACACACTGCTCACCTATAATATCCCGATTATCCCTCTTCACCTGACCTGCCACCCTAAATATCATATTTTTCCTTTCCCCATGATTTAGGTTATCAATTAAAAGTCTCTGTGACTCAGACTTTGCCCTGTACCTGGTATACCTCTCTTCTAGCCCTATGCTTGGCAGCCAAAAATTCCTCTTTGCTACCAACCTTCTTCCATTCCCGGAAAAGCCTTCTTTTCTCCTTAACTGAAGCTTCTACACCCTCGTCCCACCACCAAGTTACTTTATGTCTTGGTGGTCCTCTTGCCCAACCGCATGTTACATCAGTAACTCTCAAGAGATTGTTCTTGAGGGCTCTGTACTGTTCATTAACGCCTCTGTCTACAGCTCCCTGTTCAGCCACCACTCTCCTCAACTTGCTATAGAAGGCATCCCTTACTACTTGGTTTTTCAGCTTCCATATTTTCCTCCTAGGTACATAAGTCCCCTTTTTCATCAATCGTTCCTTAAGCACCATATCACAAATCAGTAGTTTGTGCTGCTGCACACACTCCTCACTTCCTATAACTTTAACATCCCTCACTAACCTCCTATCAGCCCTCCTAACCAGAAAATAATCTATCTGACTGCTATTTCCCCCAGACTCATACGTAATTAACCTACTGTCTCTTTTCCTAAAATACGTGTCGCACACAATCATGTCCGTTGCCTCCCCAAACTCGAGCATCCTTTCCCCTTCTGCATTCCTTATACCATATGCACATCCCTCTTGCACTCCTTCATAACCTTGTGCTCAGTGGCGGCGCCAAGGGGGGGCTTGCAATAATGAGCCAAGCCCCCCCATCAGCCCCCCCAATATTGCCAGATTCCAAAGGCGAATTTAGGCAGGACGTCCCTTATTTGAACTTTCAATTTTGTATTACTATTTACAAATAATACACAAAAGTTGACGAAACGAAGTGTTATAAGTTTAGGAAAAGATTCAAGACAATAGATTAAATCGTGATTATTATTTTTAGCTGTTAGCATTTAGCAGATTCTGAATGATAGTAATTTCACGGAAATTACGGAAAATTTATCAGTTGACTCAACTTCTAAGGAAAACTTCCAGCCTAGTTCTAATACTAAGGGTAACTTATGTTATAATATATTCTGTGAAATTCTTGTAATTCAGATGGTTAGTTTACATATCCTATAATGAAAATGATAAGTGAAAGTAAAATACAGCATTATTTTATTAAACTACATTAGCCATTCTTTTAGTGTATTACGACTGTACGATTATTATCTCGTCTTCAGAAATATAATTGAATGTCGATTATGTCATAATTCGAGGCAGGAAGTTAATAAATTTGAATATATTTGATTAAAATGAAGTAAAGGATTCACACTGCTATAGGGCCTACATGGTCCTAGGCTCCTAGCCTAGCCCAGCATTCACGAATCGAGTGCACGATGAGCCATTCCTGTTCGATTCCCGTCAGCTACCAGACCAGTCTACCACGCGACGCGGTTGTGTGTAGATCTCCGAGTCTGTTGGCTGTTAATTGCTTAGTGCAGTAGACACTGAATTACTGAGCAGCTGAGCTTATTAGTTGTGGTTTTCGTCTTGCACTGATTTACAGGTATGGTGTAAGTTGATTTTTTTCTACTTACAAATGTATATAGGCTACTATAAGATTATAAGAAGCTGTGGAAGGAAGAATAAAATAGTGTGAAAATATCTGGTCTGTTGTAATGCTAATATGCAGTTTTATGCTTCTGTGATCTGTGTGCTTGTTTATGCTGTTTTCCCTGTTTATGAAAGTAACTGATGGTGGTTTATCATATTTGATCACATAGGCCGGTTTGATCATGGAACGCTACCTGTTACCCAAGATTCCCAAGAAGAGGCTGTGAGATGATGATCCTCCTACAGACACACCTGCTGTTAATGAGGACCTGGACAGTGGTGATCGTGATTGTGAGTCTGCAGCCTTACTAGGTGAGGCTAGTGCAGAACCCCAGCCACAAGAGGGCACTTCTCACACCCATGGTGAGAAACTACTACCTGGACCCAAGGACCTGAGCCAGCTTCCAGATAGTGGTCCCACCTGTCCAGACTTGAAGAGATACCCAGCCACAGAATACAGTGGCCAGTCAAGGTCATTCAACAAGAACTGGCGTGATCATCATTCGTGGCTGGAGTACTCCACGACCCTAGATGCTGCATTCTGCTTTGCATGTCGTCATTTCGGTCATGTACACTTAAGCAAATGTGAGAAGTCCTTCACCCATGACGGCTTTCGGAACTGGAAGAAGGCAACCTCATCTCTGAAGTCTCATGTTAATTCAGCAGGACACAAGTTTTCTATGCAAGCTTGGACAGAGTTTAGGATGCAGAAAGCAACAGGTTCTAGGATCCTACATGCTTTTACTACCAACCATGAAAAAACTGTAAAGGAAAACAGACATTACATTAGAGCAGTAATAGACGTACTGCTCTACACAGCCTGCCAAAATGTTGCCCAAAGAGGTCACAAGGAAGACACTGATTCTGGCAACAAAGGTAACTTCCTGGAACTGCTGGACCTGATTTCCAGGTATGATGACATTGTCAAAAAGAAACTGAGTGGTGGTCCTGGCAATGCTAAATATACGCACCACGATATCCAAAATGAACTGCTCGCCATCATAGCTTCAATAATCAGAGAGGACATCAGCAACGAGGTCCTAAGAGCAGAGCATTTTGCCCTAATGGTGGATGAGACCAAGGATGTCAGCAAACAAGAACAGCTGTCCATTGTGGTGAGGTATCTCCACAAACAGAGCCTTCATGAGGTGTTCCTTGACTTCACAGCAGCCGAGGGTCTGGATGCAGACTCATTGCTCAACAAGATCTTGGAGACCCTGGCCAAATGTGGTACTGACCACAACGCCTGCATTGGCCAGTGCTACGATGGAGCTGCAGTCATGTCAGGGCACATCAGTGGTATACAGGAGAGGTTTAGGAGAAAGGTACCACAGGCTGTGTATGTCCACTGTTATGCTCACAGGCTCAACCTTGTGCTCGTTGATTGTGTACACAATATCCAGGCTGCAGCAGAGTTTTTTGTGGCTATACAGAGCTTGTACAAGTTCTTCTCTACGTCAGTAGTACATGAAGAATTTATAAAGGTGCAAAAAGAATTAAATCCCACAAGGCAGCACATAGAGTTGAAGCAACTGTCTGACACAAGATGGACCTCCCAACATGCTGCTTGTCTGGCAGTGAAAAGAACCCTACCTGCCATAGTGACAACCTTGAAACGTCTCATGGAGGGAGACAATGCACACAGAGCCACTGAGGCAAAGGGCCTGTGCATCCTGCTAGATCAGCAATTTGTGACAATTCTGATGGCCATGGAAAAAGTGTTACTGATGACCAAACAACTGTCAAACCACCTCCAGTCACATGACCTTCAGCTGGCCTCTGCAGAGGACTTGATGCAGTCTGTCATGTCTGGACTGACAGAAATGAGGACTGAAGCTGCCTGGAAGGAGTTAGAGGAGGCTGCTGAGGATTTGTGCAAGGTAGTTGGGATACGCACTGAGACTGAGCGTCCAGGTAGACAACGATCTGCTCCCAGACACCTGGATGAATTCATCATAACATCCAGTACAGGTCAGAGGGATGGAGCTATACCAGATGCCAGGAGAAGGACCTTCTATGCCATCATAGATAGAATGCTCAATGAGCTGAGCAGGCGATTTTCATCTGATGCCTGTAATGTTCTGATGGGTGCTGCTGCCTTGAATCCTAAGCACATTACATTTCTGGACAAAAAAGCGCTGTCAGGAATGGCAGCCAGTTATGGAGTGGCAGAGGGTGATCTTGCAGTGGAGGTCCACCAATTGACAAGACTAATAGCTAGGAAGAGAGACAATGGCCTGGAAGTGTCCACACCACTTGAGCTCGCAGCCATGCTGGAGTCAAACAAGGACGCCTTTATAGATCTGTATAAACTTGTATGCATTGCAGTGACCCTCCCTGTCACCTCAGCTGCCTGTGAGAGGAGCTTCTCATGTCTGAAACTCCTCAAGACATACTTGAGGAACAGCAGTGGCAACAACCGCACCAGCAACCTTGCTGTAATATCAATTAATTCTAGGAGGGCCAAACAGCTGAACATTGATGCCATTATAGACACATTTGCTGCCAATCACCAGAACAGGCGCATAGTTTTAAAGTAACGTGACAGTCGTTACACCTTGATTTAAAAATTCTTCTGATTCTTCAGATTGTATTAACTTCATAACATAGAATTTTTTTCTGTCATGTTAACTGCTTGCTTACACATGATGTCTAAATTAATTGAGTTAAACTTCAATCTTATGGAATAAACTGGAAATAATAAATGTTATTATGTTGCGTATACATTAATCTGAATTTCCTTGCTAGTTTTATGTATTTCATTTGGCAGAATTTTTGATGAGATAAGAAATGTTATACATTAACACCGCAGTTTCAAAGAGTACAGGTGTCTAAAATGAACCTCAGTACATTCGGATATTATGAATATGTACATATCAATTTTCCATCAACACTTCAGTTTGATGACATTTTGTGAAGCCCCCCCACATTTTACCCCAGCCCCTCCTCAGCCCCCCAATGAAAATTTCCTGGTGCCGCCACTGCTTGTGCTGCTTCACCTACATGACCATTAAGGTCCCCTCCCACAACCACTATCTCATCATCCTGCATACCACCCACTACATGCATTAAATCATCCCAAAATCTATCTTTCTCTGCTTCATCCAATCCTGGCTGTGAAGCATATGCCGATATAATCACAGCTATCCTTCTACCGAACAGAATTTTCACTACCAATATCCTATCGCTTGCTCTCATAATTCATTAACATATTCCACCCATTTCTCCGCAACCATCACACCAACACCTCCATATCCGTCTGTCCCCCCTTGCCAAAACAACTTATAGCAACAGTCCTTCCCAACAATCTCTCTGGCTAATAATAATAAAAAAAAAAAAACTGGACCACCAAATTCATGTCCAGATGGGCCTAGAGCCAAAACATAACAATGCAGACACATTCAGACACTTACTAGAGAATGAAGGCAGAAGGTGGAGTTTTGTTCCACTTTTTTTCTCACTTCCTCTTCTCCTCTATGACAAAGTCCATGAATGACGGTCAAAACAGCTCCTGAAAAAATCATTTCAGTTTTAGAACCTTGATGAAGCTGAATAAAAATATCTGATGGCAGCAAGAACATCATCATCTAGAGATAATGAGTTGAAGTCCAGATGACTCACACCATAGGAAAAGCTTCCTTAATTGCTTTTTTTTTTTTTTTTTTTTTCTGGAAGACAGCAGGAGGTGAAAGAAGAGGGACTGGGTGGGGTTAAACTGGGGAGGAGATGAGGTGAGAGGAGGTGTAATGGGAGTGGAGGGAAAAGGTGCAGTCAGACTGGGGAGGGAGATGTCACAATATAAAGAGATTTCACAAAATAAAAAGATGCCACAATGAATTGAGATGTTACAAAAATGAGAAGGGTCACACAAAGGTTTACGAGACTCCCTATCATCTTCTTACCATTATATTTCTCTGTCATGTGATTTGATGCATGTGATTTGATAACCACATTAACTGAGTTATCGGGTAAAAATACAATTCATTATCTGATAACTTATTCTGGACTTATAAATACACAGTACAGCAATGCTGTCTTTATAAATGTCACACATATCCTGTCTTTTCAGTGTCAGAGTTTATAATGTTCAGTAACTCTGACTTCATCATCCAAGGATACTTTCCATCATAATACTGTATTGTAAGCAATATGCAGAAACCATAACATAGCTGGTTCTCAAATACATCAATTATAAGTTACTATGTACAGAAGTAGAGAAGCAAGCCTTACATTCAGTATTAACACATTCCTGCACCCGGCCTGAGGTGATTCTAATCCTCCATCTCGCACCAGTGTTTTACTAATGAGCGTACCTCACTTTTTTTTTTTTTTTTTTTTTTTAACAGATAATGGATGTAAAAATTACTGGTGGAATAAGTCACGACGCTGGGAATTTTAACCTTACTGCCCCACCCTGCATACATTTTTTCTTTTTTAACACCTTTCTAAAGCTCTGATTTTAAGCTGAATGCAAAGCAAGGAAAACTCACTTCTCTGGGAAGAAAGTATGGATGAGGAAAAAGAAACCTAAAGTAAATGAAGATAAACATAACTGTAAAGACACAGAATGCAGAGAAAAAAAATTACCATGCCATCCTGATCTTCTTTTGAAAGGAATCCAGACATGGAGGTGATATGTGAAAGGGGAAGGAGTGGAAACGGATTGTTCCAGTCAATCAAATGTGCTGGTCATGGAAGTGTGGGAATTTGTAGGGAAAGGGGAAGGGGCTTGGAAATATCTTATTCAGCACAGTATTATTCTTTGTAATAAAACAAAAAGTACTGACTGCCTAATAACCTTTGTACAGTTCTCCTAGGCAGTGGAGGGGTGGCAAGCTTTGCAAATTTGTGGAGGATAAATCTTACTGAGGGGCTGGGTTGATGGGCAGTAAACACAGCAGGGAACAATGCCAGACAAAATCTTGGCTGCTGGCTTTATACTACCATTCTAAAACTGCTTTTGAGCCATTTTTCAAACTAATGTTTTTTGGGTGTGATATCACTGTTGCAAAAGTGGGGGTGAAAAAGTAAGATGCAGAGATGACATCATAGGTACAGGGAAGTGTATAACAATGCTTTTATCATTGTGAAAGTCTTGACCCTTCATCTGCTCATCCATAATAATTTCTTGAACATTCTGAAATTTATGACTGATAAATATATTGTTCTCTAAAGAAATATATATATATATATATATATATATATATATACCCCAAAGTTAGTTAACTCTATTACTACTAGGGGTTTCCAAGCAACAAAAATCTGGCATTAACCAGAATCAAATAACTACTGTAGATGTGGAAGGACTTGGGTTATTCGGTATGGTATCCTTAGTGATATACAGTAATGTCAGGATACTCTTGTGCCAGAGAAAACTTAAGCAATGAATCACCTTCCCTCCCTCTTGACAGGTTACAGTGCCTATAACCCTAATGCACTGCAGTTTGTATATTTCAATATTCCTTGTACTAGATCAGGTTTGGTTCACATTTAATTCAATAGTCAATATCTTATCAAAATCTACTGACATACAAAAAATTCATACAATTGGCAACATTTTGATTTACTCACCCACTGGACATAGCCGTTTTATTAACTTCCTAACATCTTTTCTGTATACAATTCATGAACTTATGTACAGATTCTCAAGCAGTACATTACAGTACTGTATACGGTTGGCAAATGCACCTCAGAGCTGCAGTGTTTAAAGGTAAAATTGCTAATTTTTTGCCAACCTTTATGGTAAGAACATTCTTGGTGTAGAGTCTCAAGACTGCTAGGAAATATTTATATTTTTGAGTGATGTAGATGGATTAGTCTGTGCTGACTTGCACTGTTATACAGTGTCTGTGCAGCAGAGATTGTACCAGTAAAGAAAATTATAGTACTGTAGAAGGGACATTCTTAGTTTCTAGATAATGTCAAGAGACTGTATTGTGTATGGAAGTGTGTATGAGTACTCACACAAAAAGCAAAGCAACATTCCAGTGGTAAACACTAGAGCAATTTATGTTCCAAATGTAAATCATATTCTGTTCAATATTTTCCTTTCATATATTGTTCTAAACATTGTAACACAGACTTGTTTGGCTGTGAGTGTGTGTAGCCTATGCAGTGGCCATCCCTTGACAGTATACCACTATTAATTTTTAGTCTCCCTGAGCACAGGAATTAACACTCCTCAGATACCTTACACAGATTAACAGTAATGAAGGAAGAGGTGTTTGGTTCCAAGTGATAAGTTTGCCATGCTGAAGGAGACGAGACATTTAAAGACTGTAAGTGGTAGGGAGAACCCGTACTAATGGAAGCTTGTCTGTTAATATCGTTACCACAAGACAAAATGTAATGTTTCAACACCACAGCTGTGAAAAACCTTGGTAATATCTCATTTACAATAATTAGTGTTCAGTGGGTGAGGGGAAGTTTGGCGTACAAAGTAACCTGTACAGTATACCTGATACTGTAACAAAGCTGTTACAGTTATTAGGCAACTTATATACCATAAACTCTCCATTCACAAGGTCAGTAGTCAGATTCAACATTTTGATGTCTACCTGATCAATCAAACTCAGTGTGTGTGTGCGTGCATGCATGCATGTCTCTGTCTTTCGCTCTCTGTCTGTCTCACTTTAAATGTCTGAAGTGAGTCGTCTAGGCCTGGGTCCCTACACTCTGACTGGGGCAATAAAGGATTAGATGATGGATGGATGAGTATACAATCTCTCTTTCAACCAAGATGAATGATTTAAGTAGGTACCACTGAGTTACATACCTCAGTTATTACTGCATGTTAGTCCCAGATCTTTCTAATCAAACACAGCAGCCAAAATCAGAGTTTATGGTCTGTTACCAATGTGCAGTTACACCACTTTGTACTAGGCATATAAGAGGCAAACTTCCCCTTTTAGAGCTGTGAGCAAGAAGATAATTATAAGCCTGTATATAAGACAGATATTTGTGCAGAAACTTCAAGTAGATTTTACCATCAAGTATCAAGAAAATTGTCTGACTTAATGATTGTGATGGAAATGTACAAAATTGTCCAGTATGTCTGTAGGTTATAGGAAAGCTTTTAGTGTCTGCCGTGCTTTTACAAACATGTGACAGTGCTCTAATCACGACAGAATTTTAATGTACAGTGTGTGGTTACTTGTAGTAGTTTATATTTCCTCTCTGTTTTAAGTCCCTACAATCACCAAACCAATGTTAACAGTAACCTTCCTAGTAATCTCAATTCCGTGCTGTATTTCTGTCATTTTGGAGATTTCATAATGCCTCTTTCTCAGCAAAATATTTTGCCTATTACATCTTATTTTCCTCTTGTAAGATGCTGTTATTGTGAATGCCTAATGCCAATCTGTCTGGCTGAGCAGACCCACTGACCACAGGTAAGCAACTGGTTCTATGGATCCGTCCTACAGGTACGGTATAGTACATACACTGTACAGAGAACTGGTACCCCTTATTGGTAAAAAGTGTTTCACCGGGATAGGACCAGGGTTGTTCTCAGGGCAAGGTGCAGGAAGCATGAGGAGGTTTGGCTCCTGAGTGGACAACTCAGCTGCTCCACCCAGGGTCACAATGCCACCACATGCAGGCTCCTCTTCAGCACCTGCTTTTGTAAATTACTGATGCAAACTAAGGCCATACTTGAAATAAAGAAATATTAAGGAGAAAGATAAGGTGTAATATGCATACCTTAATTGCAGAGAAAAATGTACTGTATTATGAAATCTCCAGAGCCATTCAAAATATGGCCCTTAGTGTAATGGTTATGTGTAATGATTTGTACAATATCCTGACCATTACCCCTGTACTGCACCAATACACCCACAACATTTGGGTTATGGAGGCACTTGTATCACACCTATCAACAGCCTTACCCTTCTCTACATACACACTTTTATACATCTTGGCAGTTCACATCACTACACATGCACACACACAAATGCTCATCACAACCATACACAATAGACCTGGCTCACTTACTTGTACATCCCCCTACCTTTACATAATACATCCCTCACTTCCTGGTACCTTTGTCGTAAATTGTTTCTGAAGCCCTATCCACTCGGTTATTGTCGGGTGTCAGTAACTGAACATAATGAGCCCATAATTAGCTAGTGAGCAATCATAACGAGTCCACACTAGAACATCTCGCTCATCCGCACATAACTTAGTGACAACAAAATTACTCTCTTGTGGCTCTATAAACAACAGGATGCTGTTGTGGGGTTCAAATAAATATGTCAATAAAAAATAAATCAATAAAAATCCCAATATCAAGAATGACACTGAGGTTGAAGTACGTCACCAATATGGAATGGAAGAAAAAGCAATTGGACCGGAGATGTGGAATTAGTGAGCTGAAGAGGGAGGGGAGGCCGAGGATGAGATGGAGGGATAGGGTGGAGATGTAGATGAGAGGGGGGTGTGAGTTGTGAGCAGGGCAGTGAAATGGCGGGGGACAGGGTGACTTGGAGGCGATTTGTTTGTGGCCACCCCAAACGGGATTGAGGCGTCTGGCAATAGATAGATAGATAGATAATAATAATATAATAAATAAATCAAGTGAGGTGGTAGGGCTACAGAGGTACATAGTATCTGGTACAAACACATAAATACACAAACCTATACAAGCCATATCTACATCACAACTTTTAACTCCCTCACTCCAATAATATTCATATTTTATTGTTGCTACCGTACTTTCAGAGGTTTGAATTAAGTTTGGCTGAGACTTTTCACACTGGATGGGTTAAGTGGGGCTTGCAATAACCTTTTCAATATGAGAGGCCTTTCTTAATATGAATTTGGAAGTAGCAAGACTAATTTTAACTAACTGATCATCACTGAGTTGTCTTTATCTGTGGCAGTGCGTATGCACCTCTAGATCCTACTAGATATTTTGAACTTTTCTACAAGTTAGCTAGTCAGATCACCAAATATTTTCATGACTCAGAGGCAAATATCTCTTGCCTCTTTCAGGTTTAGAATTTTGTAGAATCAACTGCATTTTTTTTTTTTTTTTTTTTAATAGGTAAATTTTGCACTGTTCAACCAAAGTGAAAATTCAAACTGTCACTTTACCTAGTTCCAGACTGTGTTATTAGGGTAAAATATTTAAATTTTCTGTTGTGTGTTTTGTCTGATGTGAATGTACTCAGTGCAAGAAGACTACAGGTGTTGCTAAAAATAAGGCTTGTGGAATTTAAAGAATGGCATGCCAGTGTTTATAAGATTTAGAGCATACTGTGAGTTAACTGTACTCAACCATATTAATTTTAGGTCAAACAAAATGAATAACAGGACATGCTGCAGGTTGTACACGAGTGACTACATCATTACTGTAAAGAAATTCAAAAGAGTTACCAGTACTGCACCGTGACTAATCCCTTCAGCCTAACAACTGCTCTGATATTTGACTTTTACTAACCTCCAGACCATTATATTTAATACAGAAGATATTTTTAAAACTTGGGGGGGTTCAATATCAGACAAATGACCTTCTTCTCAGCTAAAGATCCGCCCTATACTGAATAAAATTATCTGGTGGTGGTGTGCTTAGAATACCAAATGCTATCACGTTGAAGGGGTTAACTGATGAGAACCCACTTTACTGACTGGCAAAAGTATGCAGACCCAAGAGCCATTCTTTCTGCACACCCTCTACACACACTTTAGCTGGAGGGTAATAAAGGACAAGACCCTATACCTAATGCATACTTATCTAAAGTTAACACCACCAATGCAGATGGCTGTTATTTTAC
The DNA here is from genome assembly GCF_032717465.1 of Coenobita brevimanus. Lineage (NCBI taxonomy): Eukaryota > Metazoa > Arthropoda > Malacostraca > Decapoda > Coenobitidae > Coenobita > Coenobita brevimanus. The sequence continues at coordinate 12,002 of NW_027642548.1, read as the reverse complement.
TCTTACTATCTCCAAGTGATTTTATTTAGCTCAGGAATGATGTTTCAACCTGGGGACACAGATATAGCCTACAATAACCCTATATGACTAAGGTTCTTAAGCTAAATGAAACTGTTCAGCAGCCACAATAATAAAACGTACATTGTTCCGCCCTACCTCACCACATCCTAGGGTTGGAAAAGAGGTTTAGATGATGATGAGGATGAATTATTTAACCGAGTCCAACTGTGAAGTGTTTGGCAGCTCCTGGATATGTAAACAATCTCACACACTACTTAAGCAACAGAAAATTAATGAATATACCCCAAGCCATTTGTAACTCAGTGTACACCTTGCTCATACGTTACTCCTGAGAGGCGTAGTGTTGGTGCTGATACTGTCAATACCTGTAATGTATGGTGAGCAACTGTGCTGGTGTGTGTACGGTAGTGTATGGAAGGAGCGTACTTGGAATACCCTGATATAGTATTAATGATACTCCTGTAATATAAAAAAAATACTGGTGAAGCACTTAGAAATAACTGAGTATAAAACCAAACACAACATACTTAGTTTCTACTCAACTAGGTCAAATTTTTATAACTTATATTGTACTTATTTCTGCTTCCACATGTTTTTTCCTGACTGTAAGTCTGTGTGTGCCAAAGACAAAATGCATAATAAAGGTCATTGTGACTACATGACTCTTTCTTATCCTATTTTTTTACAGGTAATGAGAGCACTATTTTACAGCATAACACTGGTTTATATTTCATACATACATATTAAAATAATGTTTGCCACAGAGAGGTATGCAAACACAGAATCCATCCATCCATCATCCAATCCTACATTGCTCCATGAGGAGCGCAGGAGCCCGGGGCTAGGCAGAAAAGTTCTGGTAATCTGAAAATTTGTACTTATCAAGAAGTCATGATGGAAATGGCAAAGATGAAAAACATCACTGTTTAAAACAGCATTATTTTTCACGTCATTTGCTTAGTTCATATGATGCACGTTTTTATACTGGCATAGAGTACTTTATGTGTGTTCAACTTTTGTGATTCTCTTTTTCAGTGACAAATAAAAGGTACCATATCCAGTCTTTCCTTTACATGCAAAGCCCCACATCCACTGCGAGGCTGGACTGCACTGAATTAGGTCTGGCTTACGGAAAACAAGTCTACAGTATTCATTACATGCCAATTCTCCCACCAGTTCTGAGGTTGGGCTATGTGGAATTTGTTTTGACTAGTGGGAAACAAATCTGTAGTGTCCTTCATTGACTTTCATGCTGCCTGATGTAAGCCAAGTCGAATGGGGCCCAGTAAATCTCACAACCACCTACACACACCTCTGCTCATAAATGCTCAAAAGCCTTTACTGCTTTTGCTGAGTACCTGTACTTCAGCACAAATTACATTATGTAATCTTGTACAATACAATCTACTAAATCCACAAAACTGTCTGAACATAGTGGTTACCAGTTAGGCAAAAGGGCAATGGCCAAAGTTGAAAACATGACAGGATGAAGGACTAAAACAACAACAACTATATATACATTACTAACCTACTGATGAAGCAGTGATGATGCAGGCGTCTGATGATCAAACCGACACTTCTGATGATGGTTTGACATGGGGAAGCTTCTGGAGTTCATGCTGTGGATGATACACTCATTAGCAAAGCAAAAACTATTCAATATTAGGCAATGTCAGCAATAAAAATAAATTACTTGACTGCAATCCAATACACTGATGTTAGTAACAAACCATACAAAGTATGGCTGTATGCACAAGTTAGAGTAAGCACTTCACTCATGCATTAGAAATCTATCTATTTCTATTTTTCTATTGCCAGACACCATAATCCCGTAAAGGGTGGCCATTTGACACTGAGTTAGTTGTTTTACAGGGAGGGGCACCAACCCTCCACCAACCCACTTGTTGACACGTAGGGAGCACGTATGGTTTGGTTATATGGTTACCACCCAGCGTTGTAAATGGTTTCTTGGCTTACAGGAAACCATTTGGCTTGTCACTCAATGTAAAGCCACCTGTAAAGGAAAGAAAAGGCATAAGAAGTGACAGGAAAGATAGGAGAAATAGGAAGAGAGGAGGGCAGGCACAGAAAAAGAATGATAAAAGCTAAGGAAGTAGGCAGCACTACATCAAGTGAGTGGATGATGGTCACAGAGAATATTCATCACCATTACCATCATCATAATCTGTGACACTTGCTCCCTACTGCAAACCCTCCACTGACAAGGATAACCAGGAGAAATGTCTCCAGCCTACACTGTTTTCTCACATACCCCTCCCCTCTCTCTCTCTCTCTTACACCCCTCTTCCTTTTCCTTCTTCCCTCACCAATGGACTGCTTCATTCTCTTCTTCCCTAGCAGATATGGTTGGCCTTTTCCTATATTAGCCATCTCTTAATCAGGACAACTTTGGTACTTTATTCCAGCAAATGCCAAACATTATTCAGCCGAGAGAGAGTACATAACCATAAAATTAATACTGGTACCCTCTCACACTTGACAACTCTTGTATTCTATTCTAGCTAATGTTATATGCTTTTATTCACCTGAATGGGAGTCACAGGAGGGTGATGGAGTTAATGTCTATCTATCTATCTATTGCCAGACGCCTCAATCCCGTTTGGGGTGGCCACAAACAAATCGCCTCCAAGTCGCCCTGTCCCCCGCCATTTCACTCCCCTGCTCCCAACTCACACCCCCTCTCTCATATACCTCTCCACCCCATCCCGCCATCTCATCCTCGGCCTCCCCACCCTCTTTCCCCCTCCACCTCACTCACATACACTCTCTTCGTCAGTCTAAAAACAAACCCTCAAGGAAGTAACAAAGAAGTTCACTTAAACATATAGATGCAGCTCTTCTTCTACACATAACTATACTACCTACTACACACCATGTCCCAGAAGCTATTCAAAATCCTAGAAAAGGGACCTGTGTACTGTAAAGAGTACCTAGTCACTCTACAAGGTAAAAATGTGAAAAATCTAAAAAAGAGTTCACAGAAGGCCAAGAAAGCATTCATTACAATTAAAGGGTTAAGGCCAGGGCATCCATCAAGCAGCCTAAGGGCAAAATGTGGCCTACCTCAGATTATCAAATCAATTGGTAACAAGTAAATCATTAAGATACCTTACTGACTCCCCACAACCTCTTTCTCTTCACATTGTTGCAGCTCTATCCTCCTACTACTGCTTTTCACTGATCGCTGCTTTTCTGAAATGTCTACTATAACCTTCCCCAAGTACAATGGGTGTGAAGTATTCATCTATCAATGCACTGTCACCTTTTTCTGTCCAGTTCTTCAACAAAGGAAGTAATCTATATTCTCAAGCTTTCATGTAAGCAATGGGCCAACTCTGGAACACTCTTCCACAATATGAATTTCTCTCTGCCTACAACCTTAATTCTTGTGCATCCAATTTGTCCAATTACCTCAAAATGAACACACCTTGATTTTGGTTCTCTTGTTTATTTTTTCCACGAGAAGAGAAATTTCTTTGCAGGCTTCAACCATTTGGCTCGTTCCTTTTTTTAAATACTGTATTATCATTATTATTATTAATAAAACACAAAGAAAACTAGCAAGTATGTCTGGCCTAACCACATACCTGCTGTTACCATTTTTTAAAAATAATCAATAGAAAATCATACAACACTACATTTACTATGCCCCATAATGAAAGACAGTACAAATAAATATACAGAATATATTCTTCTCCATAATTAAAGATGGCAGACATAAACATACTCTGCCTCAAGAGGAAAGATGGCCCATATAAACACACCTGTACTTTGCCCCATAAGCTATGAGGGTGGACATAAACATATCTGTACTGTCCCATATAGAAAGATGGCAACTACACATAAATGTACTCTGCACTGTGAGGAAGGAGGGTGGTGGGGGACAGGCAGTGAGATCCCTGATAAAGGTGAGTGCTGCCTTGTACTTCCAGCTGGGAATGCAGCACCACCAGATAAGAAAATGTTTTGGCTACTTGGAGAACTCTGCTTAGGGCTAGAAACTCTAGGGGTATATCATCAGTGGCAGAGGCTCTTCACAGCACCTCTTCCTTAGTGATTTAACTGGCACTTTACACAAACACACATCCCTCTTTTTATTTTATTTATATTGCTTTCCTATCAGCATAATTTGCATCAATAATATACAAGAGGACATTAAGGTGTTCTGTGCATAACAAATTTCTATGGAAGAGGTGCTAAAAATCTGAAAAACCACAGAGAACAGAACCCTAAGATGCTAAAAAGTATAAATAACAACATGTGGAGGTTTTCCTTTACCAGCACAACATGAAGAACTCTGCTTATGGATTGTAAACTCTGAGAGGCTATAATGTGCAGATATTTAAAAAGAAAAAAACAGGCATTATTCTATACCAATGATACTCAAAGGATTCTGCTGATCGGTATGGAACTCTTGAACATTAAAAAGAATTCTACAGTACCCAGAATAATAAAATAAAAAATAATTTGATTTTACACCAGGTATCCCCGAAGGGCTAAGGCGTTGCCCCTGGGTAGAGGACTTTGGATTGGAGCGTGTAGCATTTTATGACTGGATGCCCTTCCTGATGTCTACCAATGACCCTTGGGTGGATTCGATCCTCCGACCCTTCGGCCAGAGAGGAGCGCTCTAACCCACTGAGCCACAGCTGTACCCAGAAATCTACATATTTATAAAAATCTCAAGGTTTTATGCACAGTCAAGGGCAAAAGTCTATCTCCTTTTCCACTGCATCTCCTTCACGCTTAGGCATGTCCATCACTTTCCTCCCTGATCCATTACTAAAAGAGCAACATGTGCAGACAGAAAAATATACCACAACTCTCACAGTTTAGGATATCAGCCAGCAGAGGAAAGCGAGAAGTAGGAGAAGTGAAATATTAAGGCAGAGAAACATACAAGCCTCTCTCAGCTTAAGAATACTAACCTGCTGAGGAAAGTGACAAGATGAAGAGGTGAAATATTAGGGCAAAGAAACATAACAAGCCACTCTCAGTTAAGGAATATTAGCGAAAAAGAGAAAGTGACAAGCAGAGGAGGTGTAATATTAAGGCTGAAAAACACCCCAAGCATCTCACATCTTAGGAATTTTAACCAGCAAGAATAATGGAAAGCAGAAGAGGTGAACTATTTGAGCACAGAAACAGACAAAGGCTCTCACAGTTAAAGAATACTAGCCAGCTGAGGACAGTGTAAAGGAGTATGAGTGAAACATGATGCAAATCTTTATCACCAACTGCACCGCAGCTATCTGAAGGGTTTTGTTTAGGGTGAGACACTCTATAATGCTAAAAAGAAAATGCTTAATGCATAAAAATTTATCCTCATCATTATCCTGACCCTATTTCCCATCACAAAAATGGAGGGTAGGATTCTAGAGTATAGAAATGTAAAAAAACAACAGCCAATTATACATCAATGCCTTCAAGGTGTAGGGAGCCTGGGGCTAGGCTATTGGAGTCAAGTATACTTGAGGGCAGATGACCAGCATACTTCCCATACCTCTGGGGTGTAGGACTTGAGGTTAGACTACTAAGCACAGTATATTTAAGAGCAGATGACCTGCCTGCATCTCTTGATGGTATTACATGACTGAAAAGTCTCCAGTCACCTCTCAAGGATCAAACCTATGCAGGGCTGCCACTCCAACTGGAATGCTCTAACCACCAGACACCTTGCCACTCACCACAGCTACTCAAAGGCTTATGTTGTGGGTGGAAAATTGCAAGATGTTAAAAGGACTTCCTTATGCCTAGAAATGTATCCTCATCCTAACTGTATTTCCCACCACCAAAATGGTAGGCAGGATCCTAGAAATGTAAAAAATAACAAAACATGACACCTTATAATTAACAACGCTACTCAGGAAGTACTGCATTAAGTTTCAGCCGACAATCAAATACAATTTTCAAAATATGTTTTACATTGTCTGGCTGAACTGTGGAGGGGGGGGGGGTTCTCTACAATTTTTCTGTCATAAACAACTCACTTACTACATTAGGAGGCAGGATAGTTACTAAGTACAGTAACAGACAGCTCAGGAATTTGCAACAAACATTTCAAAAAGAGAACCCTCAATAGAAATCAAACAATGTCATAAAACACATTTCAATTTTTGAAATGATTCTGCTAATTTAGTGCACTCTGGTATGTATTGTTTACTGGCTTCACTTCATAACTCTAAAGTTCATGACATGGCACCTGACGCTCCATAGCTATGCACTCCAATGCCCAGCAATTTCATTACCAAATAATATTTTCTTACACGACAGATGGGAGCACCCATCATCCACTCACTCAGTGAAGTACTGCCTTCGGGTCTCTCTACACTACGTGACAGGCCAAATGGTTTCTTGTGAACCAAGAAACCATTTACAATGTTGGGTTGGGTAGTGCCTCGCTATGCAGTCCCTTATCCCTGGGGTCACACTCAATTACCTCATCCCCGGTCTTTTTCGGTCTGCCTCTTACAACCCTACATCAGATGTTCACTCTTCTCACCTTCCCCACCCAACTGTCATTCTCCATCCACTCCCCATGCCCAAACCATCTCAATCCATCCCTCCTCATCACAACACCAATGCACTCCAGTCCCATCCTTCCTCTCAACTCTTCAATCATAATCCCCCCACGACTAGAAGAAAATGACAAATCCCATTTTGCCTTCATCCAAGTGTAGGGACCTGAGATTAGGCTACCATTAATTCAGACCAGAGCCCCTGGTGCCTCAACATGACAGAAAAACCCCTGGCCATCTCCTGGACTTCAACCACAGCATATGCCACAATATGCTCTGACCAGGGCACTCTACTAATTGCACCACCAGATGTAATTTACTTGGACTTGGTAGGGGGGCAGGAATGGGGACTTATTGCATAATGATTCCTGACCTTCAGCTCAGATGCACAATGTTCACAACCACCCTGGCTTTCATTCATCAAACATTCAAATTTCAACAATACGCTTAAATGGTTCTCACCCTGGTAACTTTCATAGCGACACCCTCTGGAAGATTACGCTGGATATACTCAAGGTAGGTGTAGCAGTAGACTGTGTGAGGCGCGGGAGTGATAAAGTGAGGAAATGGGTTCTGGCTTCATACTGCACTCGGTGTTTCTTGTGGATGTGCACCGACTTCAGTAATGTCCACCGTTTTATGTGCTTTGTGGGCCAAGCTCTGTGAAAGATATAAGCTTTTAGACTGATTTATATTTTTCTCTATTGGGCTATAGAGTTACTTGTGGAAAGGCATACAGATATTTCTTAAACTATATTTCAGTTAAACAGGGAGGCTTGATCCTGCAGCTGGATACCTTCACATGGTGGAACTGACATAGCAAAAACTGCCTGGTTATTCAAACATTCTCAACTCCATCCCAATCCCCCTAAAAGAGGATGGTGAACTGTAAGAGAAATCCAGTTTCAATCTACAGTCCACCCAGATCACATTCAGATAAACCTGGGGTCACAAGTTCACAACAACAACAACAACAACACAGAGGATTCAACTTTTGTCTTATGGCTTACAGCCTTGGTGGGGAGAAGCTGAGTTTTCAAGTCTGTAATTACTGAAACTTTTTTTTTAACCTAGGGATAAAGGAGACTAAATGCCACCAATGAATTCCACATGTTTCACAAGAAGCTACCAAAAGAGGTGAGAGTAGGAGTTTGGAAGTACTGTGCCCTTTTCCCCTTTGTCCAGGTGTAGAGATACGACACGCTCACCACCCAACACCTGTGTTTTGAACAACCTCATTCCTCTTATACCATTTAAGGGGAGAATGTACAACTGCAGATGAAATTACCACTTCACTCTTTCGTCAAACAGTTAGGTGACCCCACCATAACATTCTGAAACTTTGCTGGGCACCACAGATTGCACCACTGGGTTTTAAAACTCACTGTTCACTAACCTCATTATTTATCCTACTGATTTATAGTATTGAAATGTATCAATATTTATGCCTATAATTCTACCTCAAGATTTCTTTCTCCTTGGCACAAAACAGATGCAACAGCCTTCTTAAACATTTTCCCACCCTATGTGAATGCAAAAAAACTGCTCTAAAATGATGGTGATACTGCCACAATTACAATGCTACTGAATAAGGTAGGTATAAGACTAATCTACTGCCTATCTTTAGCTAACAACCTTTATCCACTACCCAGAAAATGTTACAAAGACAATGAAGGTGTGTAAAAATTAGTCACCAAGTCTCTACGATTACATATTGTTTGTATTACAGTATTTCTTCTGCCTAAAGACATTTACATTCAGCTAGGGCAAGATTTAGGATGGGGGTTGGTAGAGATATGTTTACCATGTTGAATAAAACCATCTGAAGGTAACAAGAACAAACTATAAAAGGACGAAGCCATATGGAAAGGTTACGTATAAATGAGGCTTGGGGTGGAAGACAATGAAGTGGACTTATGATTAACAGGAAGGAATGAGCCTAAGTAAAAGAGGGTCACAGTGTCAAGACAATGGGCACATAAAGAGAGAGAGAGAGAGAGAGAGAGAGAGAGAATGTGTGTGTTTAGGGGCTCTGAGTTTTGCTTCCTCATTCTCCAGTGTTTCTTTGGATGTTATTCATGGAAGTTGGTATTTATCAACTTTTTATGTTCACCAAAGGATTGCTTAAAAAAAACTGCACTGATATTTTTGCAACTTAAGCACATATGACGTAGTTCATTTACATAATGTTTTTGACATATCAGATAGAGCCAGGATATCGGGGGCTTGAATGGTGAGCGAATCGAAGCGTGGCCCATTGGATCGGGCAAATTTGGCCTGTCTGGACGTTGTTACTGTGCACTCTGCCCTAGGGTGGGAAAGGAGGTCCGGATGATGATGATGACTGACCTTTTTTCCCACATGGCTAGGGTAAGGTATGATCCTTAACATAATGGATGGATGGAGAAGCTGCAATGAATTATAAATGATATGAAATTGGAGATGCTATGGAACACTTGGAATGAGGAGATGCCAAGAGAGGGGTGGAAAAGTAGTAAGACCAACCCTCCACCCACCTATGTCTCTGTTATGCAATCTTCTCCTCCCCCATCAGGAGCACAGGGGCCTGGGATGGGCTAATTAATTTAGATAATTAAAGCAAGAGTCATTATATCACTCACACTTGAATGGTATTCTGTATGCAATAAACCCCAACTACATCTCATATTTAAAGCCTGATGTGTCACATATGGTTAATAAGACAAAAAGTAGGTTGAACTAACATGTCCTGAACTGTACTTCCGAGGTGAGATGCAGCGGTGGAGAGGAAGGTGAGGTATGATGGTAGCACCGCTGGGTCATGTCCTCGGCACTCCACATCAATTACGCTATACAGACGGTCAGGCTCACCATCATCCACAACCTGCAATAATATCATTACCTATTAACACTTTCACTCCAGTGATGTACTTTATGTTTCTGCTAGCCCTAGATGATGTTATTTAGCCAAGGCAACACTTTTTCACAGTGGAAGGCAAACAACGTATACCTTCAGCCCTTTGCCAAAGGTTAAAATATGCTGCATTAATAAATTTGTCTAGTTTTAGCAAGAATACAATAAAAATGTCACCTGACCAAAGGTGTTAAGAGGAAAAGCTGGTACCGTAACTACTGATCAACATCTTTTTCTTGTCACACACCAGTACAGGGTAGTTACATAAGTCTTGTCATACACAGTCATTCATAATTAAACATGCCTGATATACTGTACAGCATATATACAAAATATTGTATCTAACTGGAAAAATTAAGCAAAAAAACATAGTACAGTACTATACTATACACTTACAACACAATGACATACATCTGCAAACTCTGGTTATATGCAGGATTGTCATTACTTACTTGATTAACTCTGTGATTTACAGAAATCTATCTATCTATCTATTGCCAGACGTCTCAATCCCGTTTAGGGTGGCCAAAAACCAATCGCCTCCAAGTCGCCCTGTCCCCCGCCATTTCACTGCCCCGCTCCCAACTCACACCCCCCTCTCTCATAATTTCCCTGTTCTTTCTCTAACTCTGTCTACAAGTATCTTACCATACACTTTTCCTATTATACTAAGAAGACAAATGCCCCTATGATTACCACACACTTCTTTTTCCCCTTTTCCTTTGTACAAGGGAATAATTTTATGGTATAACTAACAGCTAAACAGAGCATCTTCACACTGTCTTGTATGCAAACAATATCCATACTGAAATTATAAAACATAAAAGAGAACATTAGGCTGAAAGAGATGCCAAAAAGTCTCTTAAGCCCACAAGACTCTGGCCACAAGGGAACAGATGCCTTTTAGCACCTCTTCCTTACTAGTTCACTTTTGAAAAAAAGACATCAATATTCTTTATGTTATGTAAGCAGTATACATCAATAATAAAGACATGAATGACATACTGTAACGGGGTGTATAAAAGCCCGCACTGCCTAGATGCAATGAGGGGACCTTCTCTTTGGCTCAGTGGTAACGTGTGCGTGTATCAAGCACGAGGGTCTGAGATCGAATCTTGGTCAGACCAGTGATTAATTTGTTAAGTTTCAGTTCGGTTATTACAATACCACTGTATATTTGAGTGTAATGTACTGTGCAAATTAAATAAATGAGTATGAGTACCAGGAAGTCTCCTAAGCTGACGAGACCATAATCAAATGGCAATATTCATATGCTGTCTATCATACAGTACTGGAAGATGCTAAAGATATTGGAAGATGCTAAAGGTGATCAGAAAGAAATTATTATTCTCATATATTATTCTCTTTAGGGAGAAACATCAGCATCATCATCACCATTAAAATCACAATCATCATTACCATCTTCTTGGCCCTTTTTTCCACTTAAAGACAGGGTTATGTAGGATCCAGAAACAAGGAAATAATAAGTACAAAGGGGGTAGAATTATGAACTTTTGTTATTCTTACTCAGTTGGTGTAGCAGAATCCAGACCAGGCCAACCTGTGATTGTCAGAGGCAGAGTAAGTACCACACCTCATTCTGTACATTCCACTCCAGTATCGATGCTAGTTCTCTTTTACCTCTCTCTCTCTCTCTCTCTCTCTCTGTTACTGGTAGTAACATAAACATCTGGTGTTCATATTCTTGGAAGCCAGGATATGTTGGCTTTACTTAAATAATGCAACCAGTAGAATAGTGCTTCAGTCATGAGGGCCCTACCTGTCCTTTATAAACACAGTATATGATAGGAGAGTGTCATCATAGTGAGAATGGTTAATGCCCACAACATAATTACTTCTTTTTTAATACATGATGATTATTTCAGGTTCTACATTCACAATCTGTTGGTGCTACAGCAATGCATTCATGGATTATTGCTACACATGATGGTGTGGTAGTAACAGCACACTGTGACTGCAAAGCTGCTCAAGGTGAAGATTATTTTTGTTTGGATATTATTCATATCAAAACACAAACAATATTACAGTAAAAGTCCAATTCTTCGGCATCCAATTCCCCGGCAAATCTGACATTTCAGCAGTTTTGAGAAATAGTCCCATTTACGAAAATCTCTGATCGTTCGGCAGATTTTCCGATTTTTTTCGTCAGTCTTGAAATTCTCCATGAGGACCCTCTACTGCTGGGGACTTCTTCCAGCAGTAGCAGAGTCCAATCAACCCCTTCTATTGTACATATGTAATTAAGGAACCTACTATAAGTTTAGGTAAGTGCATGTGAACTTGTAGGCCTACTGTACCATTACATTTATATACAGTATGTTCACTAATTTCTTTATTTTTCATATTCATGTATAGTACTGTATTCATTACAGTATTGTACAGTATCAAACAGTATACAGTACTCTCTCCAAGCACATTTGTAATGATATGAGTAGTGATGATAGTGTTCACCGAAACATATAAGGTATTGAGTGGGTAGGGTTTTTGATAATTGGCTATTTTGATTTTTCGGCACTAGCCTGGTCCCA
>NW_027642547.1:0-4995 GCF_032717465.1 Coenobita brevimanus | reverse complement strand
AGGTGACATTACCAGTGAAGATAAAGAAATGTGCTCCATCCTAAATAATTATTTCATATCAGTATTCACCAAGGAAAATCTAAGCCTGGTCCCTCAAGCAGCAAATATTTACCATGAGAATACGGAAAATATTCTTAGTAAAATAACCATTAGTAAGGAGGACGTATTGAAAGAAATTAATAAGTTAAAACCTCAAAAATCACCAAGTCCGGACGATATATATGCAAAAATTATAAAAGAAACCAAAGAAGAATTATGTCAGCCACTTTTAACGTTATTTAATGACTCTTTAAGTTCGGGAGAAGTTCCAGAGGCGTGGAAGACCGCAAACGTAGTGCCCATCTTTAAAAAGGGTGATAAATCAGCTGCGTCGAATTATCGTCCGATAAGTCTAACGTCAATAGTAGGAAAAATTTTAGAGTCAATTTTGGCAAATAGGATTAGAGAACACTTAGAAAGATTTAATCTTATAAACGAAAGTCAGCACGGATTCAGGCAAGGACGATCCTGCCTCACAAATTTGTTGTCATTCTACTCGGAGGTCTATGAGGCAGTAGATAGCGATAAAGCTTACGATGTTATTTATCTGGACTTTAGTAAAGCTTTTGATAGGGTCCCACACGAAAGGTTAGTTAGAAAGGTTCGAGCACACGGTATAGACGGCGATATCTTAAAATGGATAGAATCCTGGCTGAAAGGACGAAAGCAGAGAGTATTAATAAATAGAACTAAGTCGGACTGGGGATTAGTAACTAGCGGTGTACCACAGGGTTCAGTACTCGGTCCCTTATTATTTATCATATATATAAATGATCTAGACTTAGGAGTCAATAGCAGCATCAGCAAATTTGCCGACGATACAAAAATAGGGCGTATCATTAACGCGACTGACGATTGCCATTACTTACAAAAAGACCTCGATACGTTGTCCAAATGGTCTAAAACTTGGCAAATGGAATTTAACGTTGAAAAATGTAAAGTACTTAACTTAGGCAAGACCATTGGAGATACTAAATACAGCTTAGATAACAAAGAAATTAGCAAATCGGAATGAGAGAGAGATCTAGGAGTTATGATTAGTAACGACCTTAAACCTAGGCAACAGTGCATTAATGCGAGAAATAAAGCAAATAGGGTCCTAGGATTTATTTCGAGAAGCGTGAGCAATAGATCATCTAAAGTAATACTGAAACTTTATCTAGCATTAGTAAGGCCACATTTAGACTACGCAGTACAATTTTGGTGTCCTTACTATAGAATGGATATTAATTCGTTAGAAAATGTACAGAGAAGAATGACTAAAATGATACATGACGTCCGGAACCTGTCATATGAAGACAGACTGAAAAGATTAAGTCTGCATTCGCTAGAGAGGCGTAGAGTAAGGGGAGACTTAATTGAGGTGTTTAAGTGGATGAAGGGTATAAATAAGGGAGATATTAGCAAGGTACTTAAAGTGAGCATACAGGATAGAACTAGAAATAATGGTTTCAAACTAGAAAAATTCCGTTTCAGTAAGGAAATCGGTAGAAATTGGTTTGGTAATAGAGTAGTAGACGAATGGAATAAGCTACCTAGTAAAGTAGTTGCTGCCTCTTCCATTGAGAGTTTCAAGCATAGGCTAGATAAGCATATGACAAATAAGGGGTGGATATAAAGAAAATCTTATAACCAATACTAATTAAAAAAAAAAAATTCTTTTCAGGTTACACTATGATAGTCTCTATTCTCCTTTCACACTTTCCTGTAAAATGTCCACGCCAGTTTTTCTATACGGCGTGGTGTTCTTTCTGACTTTTTCCTGCCGGCTTCGGCTGGAGGGTTTGGAGGGCGGGGGAGAGCCTTCTTCTTTGCTATCCTTATCTCATTCTAGTAGTTCAGTTACTCTTCTAGGAGCTGCCTAGCATGGGCCAACCGGCCTACTGCAGTTATCCTCTCTTCTTATGTTCTTATGAGCACAATCACGCACCTAACTTTTACCATCACCGCTGTCATCACCGTCACTACTTCCAGTATGATTAACATGATAATCATCATCACGTACTTTTTTTTTTATGTGTCAGACTCTGGGCATAGCCTTCACAGCCTGCTATCAAGGCCCAGTAGTCCTCCTACATACCATACACCCCTACATGTCACCACTTCGGCGCTAACACCCACCGTCCATATTGAATACATGCTAGGGCTGTCTCATACAGGACTGGTGTATAGGTATTAGCGGGGGTATGTTTACGACATGTCGGCGTGTCTTCTGGTAGATCAGTAAGCCTAATTTAATGAAATTCAAATCCTTAACCTGTTCCCTGCCCCAGCGGGGATTTGAACCTGGGTCCGATGGGACTGCTAACTATTACCATATCCGCTGTCACAGCCACAACCACATTCATTATAATTACCATGAGCGTGCCCACTTTCCAAACTATTACCATCACCACCACCACCTATCAAGCTTCTTACGTAAAACCACTTGTACATTATTGCAATATCACTAAAAAAATTTCCAAATAGTCCTGATGGTCTGAAGGAAGTGCTGGAATGAAGTGGCTGGAGCAAAAAATGTGGAAGACAGACTGGCTGACTGACAGACAAACAGGGAGAGATAGATAGATAGATAGATAGAGAGAGAGAGAGAGAGAGAGAGAGAGAGAGAGAGAGAGAGAGAACTGGAGACAGGCAACATTTCAGAATTAATGGATAAATCGCTGTATAAAGATAGATAGACACAAGGTAAGTCTAACTGAAATATATGAGATACTAAGAGGAAAGTGGTGGTAAATAAACTATTATGGCAGGTAATGAAAATGGATGGCTAGTGAGGGACAGGGACAAGGAGATTAAGTAGGTCGATGGAGAGGGAGGTATGAGGGAAGAAAGTACTAGGATAAAGAAAGAAGGAATTAAAGAATGCTAAGAAAAGGAAGCTGAAAAAAAAAAAAAAATGGAGAATGATAGGAGACGAGTAAGGAAAGAAAAGTGAGTCTATGGTATAATGGAGTAAGGAAAAAGGGTGGTGGAATGAAGGAAGTGGTGAGATAAATAATATGTATATTGAATTGAGGGCGGTATGAGTTTTAATAAAGTATGAAGGAAGAAGCTGATGGGAGTTTCATGAAAGAAAAGATGATTGGATATTAAAGTGTAAGGAGAGGCGGAGAGGAGAGAAGGGAAAGAGGGAGTGAGGAGTGAAAAGAGGGATGGAAAATGAAGGAAAGGAGGCAAGGAAGTGTGGAGAAGTGAAGACATACAGGAGAGGAGGCGTGTAAGAAAGTGGGCAGGAGGATGACGGGAGGGATGATACGAAGCATGGTCTGGAAAGCAGTGCAGAAGAGAAAATCAGGAAGGAATGGGTGATCGGAAAAAAAGACAGGAAATAAGAACGGTTACGGGAAGGAGAGTGAAGATGATGAAGTAATGGATGAGGCGAAGTAGGTATGAAGCATAGATGAGTGAGACATGGAGAAGAGACAAGGGTGAATGGAGAGAAGGTTGGTGCTAAGGAAATTAGTTGTCATAAGCTGGCTTTATGGCATTAACTGCAATCACTCCATTTCAGACAATTCTGTCCATCCCGTCAAAATTGATTGAGCTCAGTTCCATCCCAAACGGTCCCACCTCCTTTGCTCTGCCTGTGTTGGCTTTTGTTTCATTCTGTTCCATATTATAGCCTGATACATTCCAACTGTATTTACTTAATTATGTCTGTCTTGCTCCTATCATTTCCTAACTCCATCCTCAGACCACTGAAGCTCCTTCAAAGAAGAGGACGTAATTTTGATTTTAAAATTGCCATTTCATGATATTATTAAACTTAAGACATATATTTCAAACTGCTGAGGTTAAATATAACCTTCATTAACACAGTCGCAACGGGATGTCCTTCTAAACTGAATAAATCGTCCGATGGTTCCAACAAAATTGTATGTATAATAATAACAACGTCACCATACTGAAGGGACTAATTTTCCTTCTCGTTCCTCCTACCTCCTTTTGTGCTTTGGACAGTCTGTTCACGCTGTCGTATGCTCCGTGAAATCGTAAACCTATTTACAGTTTTTCGATTCTTTAAATTGCCACCCCGGAGGCATCATATGGCACTCAGTGTACCTGGAAAAATCATACCAGTATTTATCAACATCGCCTCTGTCTCATTCCATGCAATGGAGAGACACTTGACAGTTTAAAAAACTTTTTATTTTGAATATGATGCCTCACTATCCAGAAGCATACTATTCATAGAGCATTCTTTTTCGTTCATATTTTCTCATTACCAGCACAGAAGAGGATATTCAATTGTTACACACAACAAAATTTCTGAACTGTTTTACAGTATCACCTAAACCACTGGTTTTCAAACTGGGAGCCATGGCTTCCAAGGGGGCCACGGCAAGATTTTAGTGGGGCCATAGTTGGCAAGTGTAATTAGTAAATCAGAGAGTCTGCCCTCCACTTGGGTGAAGGGGCCACCTGTTAAAGCTTGTCGCCTTGCTCCCCGTCACTGATCCAGCGTATACTATGTTTCGACACTTCTGGACCGTTGAGCGGGCAAGAAAAAATATAGCTAAGTGACAACACTTTCTATGCCGTTTGCAAGCATGAACTTGTTGTCAAGCATGCCATATATAAAATCCTATTCGCCTCTATAGAAGAGATTCCTCCAACACACTTAGGGCTGTGCACAGGATGCAAGTATGTCTCTCTCACTTGCTGTTGTAACCTCCCTCGGCCACGACCCCAGCTGGCACCCGCAGGTGTAAGTTCGTGAGAAATACAGCATCTACGGTTTTCTGTATTCTAGCGTTACTTGCGAGATATTTAACTGATATCTGTGCTGTGAAACTGACCTTTTTTCTATCTATCTATCAGCCTCTACATATATTTAAATATGGATATAGATTTACAGTTTATGTATTCCTCCATGCTGCCTTCCCACCACACTGGTGGGCTCTCTATCACACCTCAACCTTTAATATTGTTTTCACATATTCCCAATGTAAC
>NW_027642546.1:0-13776 GCF_032717465.1 Coenobita brevimanus | reverse complement strand
GTGGTGAGGAAGATGGGAGGTGAGGTCCAGGTGTGAGGGAGGAAGAAGGGTGGTGATGATGATGATGAGGAAGATGTGTAAGCTATCAACTTCCATGTTATGGACGGGTGTGTGTGTGAAAGACAACAGTAAACGGGTTATTGATTTTGCAGCCCTCAGACTGAAAATAAAGCCTACAGCTTTGATATATGGCAAACATGATAAGCGTTGGTGAATGGTAAAATATATGGTCATTTGATATTTACATTAATTTTAAATTTGATCATAGTTAAATGTGTGTGTGTGTGTGTGTGTGTGTGTGTGTGTGTGTGTTTCAGTGCGCGCGGGTGCGGTACGATATGTTTGGCGGCGCTTGCCTTTCAACGGCGCCGACGTGTCCCGAATGCGTTCCTTTCACTTCGTCATACCAATAATATTACTCAAGATTCTTTTCACATTACTAGGGTCGTAAGTGTGGGAAATCGCATTAAAGGGTTGCACCGAATAGGGTTAAGTTACTCAAGGAATGCTGGCTGTCGGAGGAAGATGACGTCAACCTGCTGGAGTATGTGATGAAGTTCAAAGAACGGCTGTCCACTGCTTTACAGCTGGCGAGAGAGAATTTAGGAGCTGCTCAGGAGAAGATGAAGACTTGGTATGATAAGAAGTCCAGGTTATACTTTCAGCCCAGGAGATCAGGTTTTGATTCTGCTACCGGTGCATGGGCAACCTCTTCAAGCCAAGTTTAGTGGTCCTTATTTTCGTGGAGAAGAAACTCCAGTGATGTCAACTACGTCATCGCCACACCAATTCGTAGAAAAGACCTGACAACTTTTGTCACATCAACATGCTAAAGTTATATCACAGGCAGGACGAAAAGCAGCAGTCTGCACTGTAGATGTTCCACCCGAGTCTGCAAGTGAATTTCTCCCATGCAGCATGAGCCTGTGTGATAGTTTGGGGAAGAATCCTGATATCATGAATGATCTCCAGACTAAGCTTTCTCATCTACCTCCCGAGGAAAGGCAGGAGTTTTCGGCATTACTGCAGGAGTACCCGCAAGTGAACGTGCCACTCAAGGAAGAACCACTGTGTTGATGCATGATGTCGATGTTGGAGACGCAAACCCAATTCAAACTGCCTCCTAACCGTATGAACTTAGTGAAAGTTCCTCTCATCGAGAAGGAGCTTGGCTACCTGTTGGACCACAAGATGATTGAGCCCTGTCAGAGCGAGTGGAGTTCTCCTGTCACTCTAATCCCTAAGCCAGGTGGGTCACAGCGGCTTTGCATCGACTACAGGAGCCGTGTTAATCAGATAACCAAAACAGACACTTACCCTCTCCCTCGTGTGGAAGATTACATAGACAAGATCGGAAAGGCTAGGTACATAAGTAAGTTTGATTTGTTAAAGGGATACTGGCAAGTACCTGTGACTGAACATTGCTAGGGAGATCTCATGTTTTGTAACACTAGGAAAGACTTTTGCATGTTCTGTAATGCCTAATGGTATGAAGAATGCACCAGCCACTTTTCAGAAGCTCATGAATGTTGTAACAAGAGGGTTTGGCAGGGTGTGTTGTTTATATTGATGATGTATTAATCTTAACTTTTCAATTCTTGCTTATCACCACTTACAGACCTACTGAAAAAGGGAGTTAAATTTGTCTGGACCGATAACTGTGAATCCTCTTTCAGCAAACTTAAAGCTATCCTATTAAAGTCAGCCGGTGCTACTATTCCAAATTTTGCTAAGCCTTTTAAGATGGCTGTTGACGCAAGTGATACAGGAGCTGGGGCTGTTTTGCTGCAAGAGGATGATCCAGGGTATTGAACACCCTGTATCTTGTCACAGTAAGAAGTTCACTCCACCTCAAAAAGAACTACTCAACTATTGAGAAAGAGCTTTTGGCCTTGATTTTGGGTTTACAGCATTTTTCATTTTATTTGTGTTCTGGTTTTGAGCCCCATAGTCATTTATAACGATCATAACCCACTGAAATTCCTTAGTAAGTTTAAAGATAAAAATCAGAGATTGACAAGATGGAGTCTACTTCTTCAGGAGTATTCATTAGACTATTTACAACATGTCAAGGGGAAAGAAAATGTTATTGCAGATTTCTTATCTAGACTTTAGACAGATTGTTTTAAGAGTAATAGGATATTTCCTTTGTAAATTTCTTTTTCTTTGTGGGGAGGTGTTACATAGCCTATGATTTCATCCATCCTTTGTGTAATTCTAACGTACAGTATGCTGCATGTTTGATCACGAGCGTGTTCTACCTCACTCCCCCCTTCTACCCTTATAGTAGAGTAAGTCGTTCTTTCTGTTGTTCAGAACAGGAGTGTCAACTCTTTGTCCCCCTATGGCTTTATTTGCGCGCGTCCTTCTTACAAGTTGTATCAAGCTCTGCCGGCCCTATATAATGAGCTCAGTCTCTACATTAATTGCCACTTAGATCTACTCCTCATTTTTGTTCACATTTCTGTCCTCCCCCTGTACAGTTGTTATTATTGTGAGTGCTCAGGGAGTCTCCAACCATCTAGCAGCTGTGTAATTTGAAGTATAAGTGTTATTTGTACATTTTTTCTTGTACTGTATAGCATGGGTTGTTAATTTCGTAGGCCTAGTGAGGTTTTTGAATCATGTGTTTTAAGTGTCAGCCATTATTGATAATAATATTTTGTATCTGTAATAATATATCTTGCATTCACTGAGCATTATCAGTTTTTCTCATTTTATCCAGGGCTGACTTAGATAAATTTACACTTGCTAATTTCAGTGTTAATAGAGGCTATTGCAGTTAACCATATATTTAACCTGTTTTTTGCCATTACATTATCCTTATGAGTCCTGAATGTTTTGTTGTTAGTTTGAGCATTAAACTTTAACTTGTAATTTTACCTAACTCTTTTGTTTTGAACCTGCAACTTTGCAGGACAGTTTTCTCTGTTTCGTAACAATATATATATATATATATATATATATATATATATATATATATATATATATATATATATATATATAATATATATATATATATATATATATATATATATATATATATATATATATATTGTTACGGAACAGAGAAAGATAACGTACACTTTAAGTGAGAATACTAAGAGTCACTACTGTCCCGTAAAGTTCCAGGTTCAAAACAAAAGAGTTAGGTAAAATTACAAGTTAAAGTTTAATGCTCAAACTAACAACAAAACATTCAGGACTCATAAGGATAATGTAATGGCAAATAAACAGGTTAAATATATGGTTAACTGCAATAGCCTCTATTAAGACAAAATTAGCAAGAGTAAATTTATCTAAGTCAGCCCTGATGAAATGAGATACCAGATAATACACAGTGAATGCCAGATAAATTATTACAGATACAAACTATTATCAAAAATGACTGACATAAAACCCAACATTAATCAAAAACCTCACTAGGCCTAAGAAGTAACCTTATGCTACACAGTACAAGAAAAAATGCAATAACACTTATACTCAAATTACACACAGCTGCTAGATGTTTGGAGATTTCTTGATCACTCACAATAATAATATCTGTACAGGGGAGGACAGAGATGTGAACAAAATGAGGAGCAGATCTAAGTGGCAAATGATGCAGAGACTGAGCTCATTATATAGGAGCCAGGAGAGCTTGATACAACTTGTAAGAAGGACGCGCAAATGAAGCCATGAGGACAAAAAGCTGAAAATCCCGCTCTGAATAACGGAGAGAACGACTTACTCTACTATAACGGTAGAAGGGGGGGACTAAGGCAGAACACGCTCGTGATCAAACATGCAGCATACTGTGCGTTAAAATTACACAAAGGATGATGAAATCATAGGCTATGTAACACCTCCCCACAAAGAAAAAAGAAATTTACAAAGGAAATTTCTTATTACTCTAAAACAATCTGTAAATGGCATTACAGAACATGCAAAAGTCTTTCCTAATGTTACAAAACATGAGATCTCCCTAGCACGTTCAGTCATAGGTACTTGCCAGTATCCCTTTAACAAATCAAACTTACTTATGTACCTAGCCTTTCCGATCTTGTCTATGCAATCTTCCACGCGAGGGAGAGGGTAAGTGTCTGTTTTAGTTATCTGATTAACACGTCTGTAGTCAATGCAAAGGCGCTGTGACCCACCTGGCTTAGGGATTCGAGTGACAGGAGAACTCCACTCGCTCTGACAGGGCTCAATCATCATGTGGTCCAACAGGTAGCCAAGCTCCTTCTCGATGAGAGGAACTTTCACTGGGTTCACACGGTAAGGAGGCAATTTAATTGGCTTTGCGTCTCCAACATTGACATCATGCATCAACACAGTGGTTCTTCCTGGAGTAGCACGGAACACTTGCGGGTACTCCTGCAGTAATGCCGAAAACTCCTGCCTTTCCTCGGGAGGTAGATGAGAAAGCTTAGTCTGGAGATCATTCATGATATCAGGATTCTTCCCCAAACTATCACTCAGGCTCATACTGCATGGGAGAGCTTCACTTGCAGACTCGGGTGGAACATCTACAGTGCAAACTAGATTATTTTCGTCCCGCCTGTGATATAACTTTAGCATGTTGATGTGACATAGTTGCTTGTTCTTTCTACGATCTGGTGTGGCGAGGACATAGTTGACATCACTGAGTTTCTTCTCCACGAAATAAGGGCCACTAAACTTGGCTTGAAGAGGTTGCCCATGAACTGGTAGCAGAATCAAAACCTGATCTTCTGGCTGAAAGTGGCGTAACCTGGACTTCTTATCATACCAAGTCTTCATCTTCTCCTGAGCAGCTCCTAAATTCTCTCGTGCCAGCTGTAAAGCAGTGGACAGCCGTTCTTTGAACTTCATCACATACTCCAGCAGGTTGACGTCATCTTCCTCCGACAGCCAGCATTCCTTGAGTAACTTAAGGGTCCTCTTACTTCATGGCCAAACAGTAGTTCAAAAGGTGAGAAGCCCAGTGATTCATTTGGAGATTCTCTTGCAGCAAACACAACGAATGGAAGACCTTTATCCCAGTCTTTCTGATGTTCCAAACAGTATTCCTTGAGCATCGATTTGAGTGTTTGATGATATCTCTCCAACGCTCCTTGGGTCTGGGGATGGTAAGCTGAAGACGTGATCTGGGTGATGCCCAACTCTTTCAGAGACTGCTTGAAAACGTTTGACATGAAATTACTTCCCCGGTCTGACTGTACCTCCTTGGGCAGACCAAACTTTGTGAAGAACCCTAGCATTTCCTTAACCACGTTCTTTGCTGAGATGTTTCTAAGTGGAATGGCTTCAGGATAACGTGTAGCCATATCAATCATGGTCAACACATAAGAAAATCCTGAAGAAGTCTTAGGAAGAGGGCCCACAATATCCACCAACACACGGGTGAAAGGCGCCTCAAAAGGAGGAATGGGAACTAGAGGTGCAACCTTTTCGGTCTGATTACACTTCCCCACAACTTGACAGGTGTGACAAGACTTACAATACCAAGAAACATCCCTGAAGATACCTGGCCAGTAGAAGTGTTTCAAAATGCGTGCCACAGTCTTCCTCACTCCAAGGTGTCCTGCCAAACTGGAATCATGAGCCACTCTAATGATATCCTGCCTACAAACACGAGGGATGACAACTTGATGTACAACCTCCCATTCACAGTCGGCTGATGCTGTTGGGGGTCTCCACTTCCTCATAAGTACCCCTGACTTTACATAATAACAAGTAGAAGCACCGGCTGACTCTTCTTCACTGTAAGCAGAGTTAGCTAGACCTTTCAACTCAGGGTCAGCAACCTGCAACTCAACCAACTCTTGACGAGACAAATTATCAACACTACGGGGTACTGCCTCATCTGGTGAGTGGTCCAAATTAGCAAGAAAAGTGTCAGCTAGGATAACATCATCATCATCATTATCCTCTAAATCACCAGTAACTTTAGACTTAGCCCTAGTGACAGCACATGCAGGGAACACATCAGGGACATCACAATCTTGGGACGCAGCCACTGGCTCACTAGACAACTGAGGAGCTGGACACACTTGACTTCCACCAATATCATTTCCAAGTAAGAAAGTTACACCTGACATTGGGAGTGTCTCAACCAACCCAACCATAACGGAACCATTAACAAAACCAGACTCTAAATTCACTCTGCACAGAGGGACAGAGAAGTAATTATTCCCTACACCTTGTAAGATTACAGTTTCATCAGAGGAATTAACATTAGAGCCTAGAACACTGGTCAGCATAAGGGATTGGCAAGCACCTGTGTCACGATATATTTTAACTGATTTCCTGTCATTACTGTCCAGAGGACTGACAAAACCATCAGACAGGAAATTAGCACATGAACTCTTGAGAGTGTCACCCACGTTACTGCTCAAAAGAGGAGCTCCATCATGAGAATTTAAGTTACCCCTCAAAGCAGGTTCAGTTAACTCAGTTAAAGAATTCTGGGAACTCTCAAGGGTGGACACTAGACCAATTGACTGAATATTTAAAGACTCCTTTTTGTTCACATCACGCTGTCTCCTGAAACATTTCTCCGTAGTATGACCAAGCTTACTACAATAAGTACATTTACTTTTCTGAAATCTAGAGGTAGAAGCTGGTATTTACTTCCTGAGAAACATCTCCTTTATTCTCTTTCCTGTTACCTGTACTCTGAGTAGAGGCAATGTAACTTACTCTCCAGCTGTCCCTTTTTCTTTAGAATATCTCTTGTGAGTGAGAACATATTCATCAGCTAAAACTGCAGCATCAGACAAATTATCTATTCTTTTCTCATCAAGATATAGGCTTACATCTTT
The DNA here is from genome assembly GCF_032717465.1 of Coenobita brevimanus. Lineage (NCBI taxonomy): Eukaryota > Metazoa > Arthropoda > Malacostraca > Decapoda > Coenobitidae > Coenobita > Coenobita brevimanus. The sequence goes on along the minus strand of NW_027642546.1, from coordinate 6,988 downwards.
ATAAATACACCTTTTGAAATCCTCCAGCAAAATCATCTGCTTAAATTTACCAAAATCAGAATCCACATTCTTAGAATTTAACCAAGCTCTAACAGATCTTCTTTGATTTTTGCATACTCAACATGGGATTGCTTATCTTGCTTGTAAGTTGTCCTAAATTTTACTCTATAGGCTTCAGGAACAAGCTCATAGGCCTTAAGAATCAGGCTCTTAACTACATCATACTTATCAGATTGATCCTGAGGCAAAGATGCATAAGTTACTTGAGCTTTACCGGTGAGAACAATTTGAAGGAGTACTGGCCAATACTTCTTGGGCCAACTAAAACCTGTGGCTACCCTCTCAAACAACTGAAAATACTTTGTTAAATCAGATTCATTAAAAGGAGGGACAAGTTTAACATTTTTAGCCACATCAAAATCATCAGAGGTAGATGATCCAGTTCCACCTTGTTTCATGCGATACTCATGGTCTGCCTGAATCCTGGCAAGTTCAATTTGTGCCTGAGCCTGTACCTGTGCCTCTTGAATACGAGCATTTGCCTCATTAACACGAGCCTCCGCCTCCTTAGCCTTAGCCTCCTGCAGGGCTAAGCTGTAACTTAGCTAATTCAATCTGCGTTTGCTCATTTGGAGGAGTTACATTAAACAAGCTTTCATTAATCATGTCAACAATTTGATCTTTAGAATGATGAGAGCGAACAGCAATTCCCAATTGTTGAGCAACAAGCTTAAGTTCATTCTTTGTTCTGTTTTCTATATCACACACTGTTTGCACATTTGACAAAAAATCTTTGGCTTCATCAAGTGTAGTAATAGTAGACATAATTAATAAGTAACAGTCACAAAATATCAAGCAATATCCTTATGATAATATCCTGAATATCCTGATAAGAGGTCGCCAAATTTATGTTACGGAACAGAGAAAGATAACGTACACTTTTAAGTGAGAATACTAAGAGTCACTACTGTCCCGTAAAGTTCCTGGTTCAAAACAAAAGAGTTAGGTAAAATTACAAGTTAAAGTTTAATGCTCAAACTAACAACAAAACATTCAGGACTCATAAGGATAATGTAATGGCAAATAAACAGGTTAAATATATGGTTAACTGCAATAGCCTCTATTAACACGAAATTAGCAAGAGTAAATTTATCTAAGTCAGCCCTGATAAAATGAGATACCAGATAATACTCAGTGAATGCCAGATAAATTATTACAGATACAAACTATTATCAAAAATGACTGACATAAAACCCAACATTAATCAAAAACCTCACTAGGCCTAAGAATTAACCTTATGCTACACAGTACAAGAAAAAATGCAATAACACTTATACTCAAATTACACACAGCTGCTAGATGTTTGGAGATTTCTTGAGCACTCACAATAATAATATCTGTACAGGGGAGGACAGAGATGTGAACAAAATGAGGAGCAGATCTAAGTGGCAATGATGCAGAGACTGAGCTCATTATATAGGAGCCAGGAGAGCTTGATACAACTTGTAAGAAGGACGCGCAAATGAAGCCATGAGGACAAAAAGCTGAAAATCCCGCTCTGAATAACAGAGAGAACGACTTACTCTAATATAACGGTAGAAGGGGGGGACTGAGGCAGAACACGTTCGTGATCAAACATGCAGCATACTGTGCGTTAAAATTACACAAAGGATGATGAAATCATAGGCTATGTAACAATATATATATATATATATATATATATATATATATATATATATATATGTAACTTGCAATACTTTGGTGACCTAGCAAATTTAGTGGGGGCATGTATGCACTGGGGGGGGACATATATAGATTGGGGGTAGAGATATTGTGGAGGGGTACACACTACTCCCCCGGGTAGCTGAGACAGTGTCTCCTGACACCGGGAGTTAAAAGGTGTTTGATTATAGTAGTAAGGCAGGACCAGGGAGGTTTGTACAAGGGATAAGTATGATACAGGGGCAGTAGGGGAGACATGGCCATGTTGAGGGGAGGGAATTAGAACGATATATACAGATGAGATATACAAGGAGTAATAGGTACAAATTCATTAAGGGTCGAAGGTATATATAAACATAATGGGAATTACACAATAATAGTTTGCTACATGATAAACAAGGAGTAGATATGAGAGGTCTATTGTTGTTCTGCCTTCATTTTTTTTTTTTCGTATTTTCTGTAGGATACACTGTCACTCAGTAATGCATGAAAGAAATACTATCATTGTCTAGTAGGCAGAGTTCAGTTCACAGTTTGGGTAAATGGCAGATGGCAATGGTAGTCACTGAATGTGAGGGCACTAAGTACGGGGAGTTTCTACGTCGTGTGTAGGGCGTACTATGCCTGTAGCGATTCTGATTTCCTGGAGTCGACGTTCCATTTTTCTGACAGAACAATGCACTGCACAGATGATGAGTATAAAACCTATGAAAGCGATAACCACAGGGAAACACAACTGTTGGATGAACCCATGAACGGCTGAAGGCCAGAGAAAATTGATCCATAATGAAATCACTGGCATTGAGGAAGGTGAGCATGTGCAAGTGAGGGGAGGTGATGGTAATGTTGGCAGATGGTAGGGTTGAAGGCATGTCAATTGGTTGAAAGATGTCATAGGAGTGTTTACGAACAGCTTGGTGACAGCGAGTGGCGTAAGTGATGACGGACTCTGATATGACGGTACAATAGTCCGGTGCTTTGTAGAGACCACTAGCGGGGACGGAGCGAACGGAAGAACCAGGACACATGATTGTGACAGAGATGGGAACAGCAAAGAAGAAGTACTGGACATGGTTGAGGTGAGCATGGTGGACCGGGAGGTCAGGAGTTGGGACAAAAGAACAGGCCGAGTAGATGGAATGGTTGCGAACTAAAGCAGACTCACAGGGTGTAGCACTGCTAGGGAAGATAGCGAAAAGGTGGGCAGCACAGAGACGAGAGGTCGGAGTAAGGGAGGAACATTGCTGGAGGTCTGTGGAAGAAAGGAAGGCAACGGAAAGATGATCACGGGAGAGGAGGAAATATTCTGAAGGAACAGATACCTGTAACAAGGAGTTGTTGAGGCGGAAAGGGAAGGGAATGATGTGGAAAAGGTTAAAGGTTATGGCAGAACGGAGAGGAATATGGACGACGACGTATGTAGTGAGAAGAGTGGCTTCGAGAACAGGATAATAATATTCAAGGGAGGAGTAAGGGAGGACTGGGGAGAGACCGAAGGTGGAGTGAGCCCATTCCAGGACAGAACGGAGAGCTGAGACAGGTACTAAGTCGGCAGTGACACATCCATTGATAGCATCGACCAGAATACGAACCAAGGTAGAGACTTGAGACAGGAGAGAGTCAACGGCCAGTTGGAGATTATCCATGTTGAGTTTGAGGTAGAAGAACTGGGAGATAACGTTGAGATCTGAAAGGCGGCTTTGTAAGATATCGGTGAAATTGTTTAGAGTGGACGTGACTTCATTGAGTTGGGATGTGAGCTTCTGTAACATAGTGTGCTGGATTTTAATGACTCGGCGTTGTGATTCTAGGGCTGAAGCTAAATGAGTGAGATTAGATTTGAAACCAGAAATGTCACAGGCTGTAGCAACGCCAAACAAGCCACTCAGAATCTCACCGCCGAAGTCGAAGAGACCTCGTTTCACACGAGAATGACCCACGGGTGTCTGAATGGAAAATGTGTCATTGAGCTCAGTGAATCTGTTACTTATGTATTGCAATTGCCAGGAGAGTGGGAGGAAAAGGTTATAGAGATACTCATTCGGGTTGTGTGTCCCCATGAGGGCCGTGAGATGGTTCCTGATTCTGTGGAGCTGGTGCGCGTAGGTAGGTAGGGCAATGGCTACGTTGGCCAGGGGCGCAAGATCGTAGCACAAAGAGGCGATGTCGTCGATAAGCATTACCTCGCCTCCCGAGCCGACCAAGGCCCCGGGACGTACTCCACCATCGTCCTGACCTGACCCATTCCCCAGGAGGGTCAGCACTGCCAGCAGGGAGATCGCTAACATCGTACCTAGAAATCAGGGTAGAGTTAATGGGGGAGGTCGTAAAGAGGTTGATGGGCAGAGCGCAGTTTGGACCGATATTGATTGGTTGATGAATGAGCAGGTGAAGATGGAGATGAAGGAGACTGAGGGATGGGAGGAGGGGAAGAGGGGTCAGGAGGTTGCGTAAGTGACTCTTCCAACACGAGGCCACGGGGTGCTCGCTTTAAGTCATCGACGTGGACCCATCTGGTGTCCTTAGTGGACAGGTCCTGGAGGTGAAATTTGTTGCCTTGTTGAGTGAGGACGCGGTAGGGCCCTGTAAATTTGTCATCCAACTTAGAGGAACGCGTATGGGAATGAGCAAAGACAAGATCGCCTGCACTGATAGTGATAGGAGAGGCGGACTTATGTTGGCGCTGCAGCATGTCCTCCTGAGAGGAAGCCAAAGTGGATTGGACATACTGGTGGATTGTCTGGAAGTTGGCCAATTTTAGTTTAACATAATCATCCATGTTGTAGATGGGTTCTGGCTTTGAGGATAAGAGAGAGTATGGGAGGTCCTTGTCAAAACCAAAAAGGACAGAAAGAAGGGAGATTCAGCAATGGATGCATTGATGGAGCTATTGATGGAAGATGCCACTTGGGGAATCCAGTCATCCCAGGACGAACTATGGGAGCCTAGATGTCTGAGGCACTCTAAGATTTTACGGTTGTGGCGTTCTACAAGGCCATTGGAAGCCGGATGGTTAGGCACGACATTGCACTTACTGATATGAAAGTGGCGACAGATCTCATCGAGAAGGCTATTGTTGAATGCTGTACCGTTGTCAGTAAGAATGGTATGAGGGGTACTGAATGGGCAAATTACGTGATCTACAAAGGCACGGGCAACGCTCTTCGCGGTCTTGTCGGAGAGGGGGACGAGGACACAGTAGCGGGAGAAGTGGTCGACCGCTACGAACAAGTACTCAGTGCTAGATTCTGTGAGAGGTAGTTTTAAGAGATCGATTGAGACAGTTTCCCATGGTCGTGACGGGATTGGGTATTGTAAGAGAGGTGCTGGTAAGCCGGTTGATCCTTTGTGGCGGTGGCAGGAGAGGCAAGAGTCACAGTGGGCATTGATATCGCGGCGCATGGTTGGCCAATAGTATTTGAGACGTGCTTGGCGCAAGCATCGGTCTTTACCTGGATGGGAAGCTTGAGGAGTATTATGAACAATATGAAGAACCTTTGGTATCAGGGCAGTGGGGACAACAAGTTGGCGTACTTCGCGATTGGGCATATCTTTGCCTGTTAGCAGTGTTTTCCTGTACAAGAGATCATCATCTAGCATGAACTCATCTAGTGATACTGGCAGAGTAGGTAAGGTCGAGGCATCGCCAGATTCTAGGAAATAAATGACTTTGGACCACATGGGGTCTTGGTGTTGAAAGTTTCGAACAACTTCTGACGTTAGTGTAGTGTTTTCAGTTACTTCAGGCTGCAGTGATGTTATAGCTGCTGCTACGTGACGTGAGAGTGCGTCTGCGACTACATTCAACTTGCCTGGTACATATTGAAAAGTGGGATTAAAGTCCTGGATGATGATAGACCATCTAGCTAGTCTACCTGTTAGGTTGCGATTCTTGAACAAATCACATAGTGGAAGGTGGTCTGTTTGGATATGCACTGGACAACCATAGACGATATCTCTGAAATGTTTCAAGGACCAGATTACCGCTAGTGCTTCGAGATCTGTGACACTGTAGTTACGTTCAGCGGTTGTAAGGGTGCGACTAGCATACGCTATTACGCGCTTCCTTGATGCTTCATCGAGTTGCATCAAAACGGCACCAAGTCCAGTGCCTGAGGCGTCTGTGCAGAGAAGGAAGGGTGTGGTATAATCAGGGAACGCTAGAATAGGGGCATTTACAAGAGCTGTCTTTAGCTTTTGGAAAGCCTGTGACTGGTCGTTAGTCCAAACAAAGGGCACATTCTGCTTGAGTAAGTGGGTCAGAAGAGCGGCGATCTTCGCGTAATCCAGGATAAAGCGACGATAATAGCCACTGAGGCCCAGGAAACTTCGTACAGCGTCGGTAGTGGTAGGTTCTGGGAAGTTAATGATCGCCTTAGTTTTATCCTCATTAGTATGAATGCCTTGTGCATCTACGACATGGCCTAGGAATTTGATTTTCTTTCGCAGGAAGTCACATTTACTGAGATTGATTTTTAGGCCTGCGAGCTGGAGGCGTTCAAAGACTTGCTGGAGTTTGGTAAAATGATCAGGGATGGATTTACTCACAACAATGATATCATCTAGGTAAGCAAAAAGAGAGTGTCCCATCATACCGCTGAAGACTGAATGGATAAGTCGCTTGAACACGGAAGGAGCATTTCTCAGACCAAAAGGGAGTCTCTTAAACTGAAAATGTCCGGAAGGGGTGCTAAAGGCTGTGACTGGGCGAGAGGACTCTTCCATTTCGACCTGCCAGTACCCGCTGAGGAGGTCTAAAGATGAAAAGACTACGTTATTGTCACCAATGGATTCTAGCAAATCAGTGAGGACAGGTAACGGGAAACGGTCTGGAACGGTGACAGAATTGACCTTACGATAGTCGACTACTGGTCTAAGGTTGCCGTCCTTCTTTGGTACTAAGAAAAGTGGGCTATTCCATGGACTGACGGAGGGTTCAATAATGTCCTGGTCTAACATGTTCTGTACCATTTGATCTGTTTGCTTTCTCTGGCTGTGAGGTAATCGATACGCTGGTATGTAAATCGGCTGAGTTCCTGGTAGTAGTTCAATCGTATGTTTGACAAGGTCTGTTCTACCCATCGGTTCACCGGGTAAGGCAACCACGTTTCTGTACGAGGTCAGAAGGTCGAGGAGTTGAGGCGTATTTTCTGGGAAATCTGTGCAAGTGAGATGTGAGAGCATATCGGGTGAATGCGTCGGTGCAGATCCCGTAGAGTTAATTGTACATACACCGGTTGGCGTATCATCAGTCTGAATAGTAGGA